>NC_091154.1:8570071-8652571 GCF_040958095.1 Procambarus clarkii
GTCCCTCCAGTATTTTCCATGTGTATATTATTTGGTATCTCTCTCGTCTCCTTTCTAGCGAGTACATTTGGAGAGCTTTGAGACGATCCCAATAATTTAGGCGCTTTATCTTGTCTATGCGTGCCGTATATGTTCTCTGTATTCCCTCTATTTCAGCAATCTCTCCTGCTCTGAAGGAGGAAGCGAGTACTGAGCAGTACTCAAGATGGGACAACACAAGTGATTTGAAAAGTACAACCATTGTGTTGGGATCTCTGGTCTTGAAGGTTCTCGTAATCCATCCTATCATTTTTCTGACTGACGCAATACTTGCTTGGTTATGCTCCCTAAACGTTAGGTCATCGGACATCATTATTCCCAAATTCTTGACATGCCATTTTCCTACTATGGGCAGAGTTGACTGTTTTGTTCCCTGTATTACGTTTAAGGTCCTCATTTCTGCCGTATCTGAGTACCTGGAATTTATCACCGTTAAACATCATGTTATTTTCTGTTGCCCAATCGAAAACTTTGTTAGTATCTGTTTGTAGTTTATCAATGTCTTCAGCAGAGGTAATTTTCATGCTGATTTTTGTATTATCTGCAAAGGATGACACGAAGCTCTGACTTGTGTTTCTGTCTATATCTGATATGAGAATAAGGAACAGCAGTGGTGCAAGGACTGTACCTTGAGGTATAGAGCTTTTAACTGCGCTCGGACTCAATTTTACTTGATTGACTGTTACTCTGTGCTCTGGAGGGAGGGAGGGTGGGAGGGATGCCGGGGAGCCTCCGGGTCACACCCAGAAAATGGCGTTTCATTACATTCAAAGCTGGTTTTCTGGAGGGGAGCCCCGTTGACTTCCCGGAGCTAACTACCCACAGAGGAAAGAAGAGGGACACATCCGGGAGGCGGTTGCTGCATGCTCCGCAACTCAAAACCGAGACAACTTGCTGCAACCGCCGACCCAAGGCGACACAGGCCCGACTAGGCCCAGGAACGAGTACGAGACCACGAGCAGCTAGGACCCTGTCCGACTGCCAAAAACTCTGCGCCCGAATGTCAAACCAGGCCACGTTGCCAAAAAACGGCGGCAAGAGCCACGAATGTACGAACGTCACGAGCACGGGGATAGACCGCAGGCTGGCTATTGCTCCCCTTGCCTCTCTGAGGGGGCCGGGTTCTGACTCGTGGTCCTCGGTAGGCCCACAGAACTTCATACACATGACTGATGCCAAAGTCTGACATTAGCATATTAGCCTGTATAGCTCCGGGGAGCTGACGGGGCTCTCCCCAGAAAAGAGGCGATGACAGAGCAGTCGCCAGATGAGTTCTGCTCCTCCAGAGCTGTCAGGCGAGGGTTGCCACAAAGATATTATTACCTAATTATTTCTATGTGATTTTTTTCTTTGTTTTTTTTTTTGTAGTAATATTATTCAAGTGTGTATTGTGATGTATTTATATAATAAAATGTGTGAGCCATCGCTGTACTCAAAATTATTGTGTTCATATTAGTGATTCAATTATGTTCATAAAACAATAAATAAATAGTTTTGCTGTTATTACACTATATACACATGTTATATATACGTATCTGCATGTTTTGTTCACCATAACGAATCACTAAGTTGGTATTGCGAGTCAAAAATCAACGAAGAGTGGCCTTCACTCACCAGCCAGCCAGCCATTCGCCACTACTTCCTCACTCACCTTCTCACTCGCCAACATACTTCTCCAACCATTCTGTTTTTGCTTTTATTCACTATACACAGACATTAAATATAAGTATCTACATGTTTTGTTCACCATAACTGTACATCTAAGCTTGTATGGCGAGTTCAAGCAATAAGAGACATAGCTACACACACAGTCAGCTGGAGGCTGCTGCCGTCACTGGTTCAAGGCCAGACGCACTAATATTTCTCCTCCAACAATACTGTTTGTGGTGTTATTACACTATATACACACATTATATTAAGTATCTACATGTTTTATTCACCATACCTGTACAAATAAGCTGGTATGGTTCCCAAAGACCATAGTGGCCACCAGTAAACGTGACATGTCATGCAGACGACGCATCTCCCTCACCAAAATGGTGAGGGAGGTGCTCTCAACATACAGTACAACCTCGATTCAACGTACTATATGGGACCAACCCCAGTGTGTGGGTGTGTTGGATGTGTTGCAAGAGGTGACCTTCAGGAGGCGTTTGCGTCAGTCTTTTTTTCTTGTACACAATAAAAATGTACTATCATATTATATACTGTACCCATATATTATTACCTTACTAAAAGTACTGTTACATTTGTTATTTACCTTACTGTTGAAGTTGTGTCCATCTTGAAGTCTCATGGAGTTGTGAATGCTGTGCAGTAAATACGTACTGCAGTGCATTATACCGTTAACACTGTGCTGATTAAGTAGTTCCGCTGTATGTTGAGTACTACAACACAGTTTATGAAAACTATTGTACACTAAAATTACTGCAACTTTAATTTTAACACTATGTATGTACACACTTAAATTTAAAACTTGTTCTAACTGTTCACTCCACGCATGATGTTTTTAGATATTTGCATCAGCTTTGCTGGTGCTCGCTGCTGCTGTGGCTTCAGCTGCTTCTGAGCTGGTGCTGGGTACGGCTGTGCCCGTGCTGGTTGATTTTCTGCTACAAATTTTTGAAAAATATTGCTTCATTTTTGGCATTAATAAGGCACTATTAGTAAGCCCCTGAGACATTTTGTTGTATAACAATACAGCTGTAGTAAAAAAAAATTGTAAATTCCACAATTATTCTTCCACCGGTGGTTAAATACTGTACGTCATTTGCAGACAAAGCTAAGGGCACTGGGTGCATACTGTACGAACGCAGACTAGATCTATACATACACCCTACAGTAGGCTGGTGTTTAAGCCAGATCCAGTAACATAAATTTCTCTCAAATACTCAATTTACATCAAAGTATATAATTTTGGTTTATATATTTAGCTTAGCAACATTATTACGATAATAAGAGCTATAAAAAATACTGATTATAGAACCGATTTATTTATTGTATTATTTCGAAGCCGAAGGTCACTGAACTGTGGCGATAAAATCGAACAAAACACGCATGGTGTTGTGTGCACACGGATTAGACCCGTCCACTTGCGCTGGAGTTGTGCCACCAATAACATTAATAATTTCTCAAATTTTAGATATTTATCATATTTACAGTATATTTTTAGTTTTATTTAGTTTAGTTTAATTAGGATAATAAAGAGTTATTAAAACACCCCTTTTAGAAATGATTTATTAATCTGAAACGTTCAAAGTCATGGGTCACTGAACTATGATGACACAGACGAAAGTGAGGTTTACTGTACAGTACTGTATTCCCTTATCTGTCCACCCTCACTCATCTTGTTTCATCACAGAAAATGTATATAAGAAGATTTCAACACATTAGCTAGCTATTCCTGCTTTAGCCTTTAAATTAATTTACCAAGATGTGTGCACCAAAAATCATTGAACGAAAATCATTGAAACTCAGTCGTTCACTTGTTGTGTGGACCATTCTGGCTGGTGTTTAGTTCATATGATTCACTTGTTGTGTGGTCCACTTGTGTGATCCAACCTGTATATGAAGGAATTATTAATTGTAACCTGTGGTGGAATGGGAAAGTTTTCCACCACTCTGTGAACTCTGTCCCAACATCGTAAGCTTCTGGACCACTTCTGCGGTCCACTTGCTTGATCGAACTTGTCATATGGGCAAATTATTAATTGTAATCTGTGATAGAATAGGAAAGTTTCCACCACTCTGTGAACTCTGTCTTGACATTGTAAGCAAATCCAAACATCCCCCGCTTCGGCGAACCATTGTCCTTCGAACCGGGTAAATAAATCCGGCCTGAAAAGTGTGCGAACTAGCCGGAGATTTGTTGAATCGAAGTTGTACTGTACTCCTATTGCTGTTATTATACTCTATACACACGTTATATGAGTATCTACATTTGTGTTCATCACAGCGAACCACTAAGCTGGTATGGCGAGTCCAAACAATAAAAGGTTGCCACACAGTCAGAAGACGACGCTACCACCCTCCCTCCATCAGCATTACTCATCCCTCCATGGAGCACAGCATTAAATATCACCACAATCCTGCTATTATCAGAATCCTGGTCAGTTTTATCAGTCAACGGTCTTCTGTAATACTATCATCGCTAAATAATAGAAGTTACATATATATTTTGACATTTTTAGGTGATGCTATGGTCACAAGCTGAACAGCTATGCTGTGTAATTACCTAAGTGTAGTTACAGGATGAGAGCTACGCTCGTGGTGTCCCGTCTTCCCAGCACTCTTTGTCATATAACGCTTTGAAACTACTGACGGTCTTGGCCTCCACTACCTTCTCACCTAACTTGTTCCAACCGTCTACCACTCTGTTTGCGAAAGTGAATTTTCTTATATTTCTTCAGCATCTGTGTTTAGCTAGTTTAAATCTATGACCTCTTGTTCTTGAAGTTCCAGAACTCAGGAAATCTTCCCTATCAATTTTGTCAATTCCTATTTTGTATGTAATGATCATATCACCTCTTTTTCTCCTAATTTTGGCATATTTAATGCCTCTAACCTCTCCTCATAGCTCTTGCCCTTCAGTTCTGAGAGCCACTTAGTAGCATGTCTTTGCACCTTTTCCAGTTTGTTGATGTGCTTCTTAAGATATGGGCACCACACAACCGCTGCATATTCTAGCTTTGGCCTAACAAAAGTCGTGAACAATTTCTTTAGTATATCACCACCCATGTATTTAAAAGCAATTCTGAAGTTAGAAAGCATGGCATAGGCTCCTCGCACAATATTCTTTATGTGATCCTCAGGTGATAGTTTTCTATCTAGAACCCCCCTAATCTCTTTCTTTATCAGAATTCTTTAACGATTTCTCACATAATTTATAGGTTGTGTGGGGTCTATGTTCTCCTATTCCACATTTCATAACATGGCATTTATTAACATTAAATTCCATTTGCAAAGTGGTGCTCCATATACTTATTTTGTCCAGGTCATCTTGAAGGGCATGACAATCATCTAAGTTTCTTATCCTTCCTATTATCTTAGCATCATCAGCAAACATGTTCATATACTTGTTCATAACCCTGTGGTACTCCACTTGTGACATTTCTCCAGTCCGATACATTGCCTCTGATCACTGCCCTCTTTTTTCTATGTCAGAAAAATTTTCATCCATGTTAGACACCCCTCCAATATTTTCCAGTTTCCAGAACAATCTCTCATGTGGAACTCTGTCGAAAGCCTTTTTTTAGGTCCAGATAGATGCAGTCAACCCAACCATCTCTTTCCTGTAATATCTCCGGTGCTCGATCATAGAAACTGAGTAAATTCGATACACAGGATCTTCCAGATCGAAAACCATACTGTCTGTTTGATATTATATTTCTCTCCAGGTGTTCTACCTATTTAGTTTTAATTATTTTTTCCAATATTTTGACTTACACTTGTCAATGATACAGGTCTATAATTAAGGGGGTCTTCCCTGCTTCCACTTTTGTAGATTGGAACTATGTTAGCCTTTTTCCACACATCAGCTACAACTCCTGCAAACAGGGATGCCTGAAAAATCAGTTGAAGTGGAATGCTGAGCTCAGGTACACATTCTCTCAGAACCCATGGTGAAACTCCATCTGGACCAACTGCTTTGTCCTTATTTAGCTCCTTGAGCATTTATTCCACTTCGTTTCTAGACACCTCTATGTGCTCTATGTTGTTCTCTGGAATTCTTATTGTGTCTGGTTCCCTGAAGATTTCATTTTGTACAAACACACTTTGGAACTCTTCGTTTAATGTTTCACACATTTCCTTTTCATTTTCCATGAGTCTATTTCCCATTTTCAACCTCTGAATATTATCCTTTACCTGCAATTTGTTGTTTATGAATTTATAGAATAGGCCTGGTTCTGTTTCACATTTGTCTGCAATCCCTTTTTCAAAATTTCTTTCTGCCTCTCTCCTCACTGTCGTGTACAGTGTTACCTCAGAACACGAGTGTCCCTGTATGTGAGTTTTTCGGAATACGAGCAGGATTTCCTCGGAAAATATGTCTCGGTAGGCGAGGGTTACCTCGGAACACGAGTTTGTTGATACGCGTTCAGGGCGACCTAGCGCGTGGTGGTTCGGCGATCGTCGCCCCTCCGCCCCTCAGTTTACCATTGTCTCGCGCCAAGTGACTATCCCACATCAATTCTTCACCCGGATTTTCAGCGTTTTGTTGGATTTTTGGTCATTTGACTATAAAATTTGTTATTATATATCTCACCATGGGTCCCAAGAAAGCCAGTGGTAAGGATCAAGGCAAGAAAGCCCATGTGAGGATGACAATAGAGGAGAAACAAGAGATCATTCGGAAGCATGAGAATGGTACACGTGTTGTTGAACTTTGAACTAACAAAGCCACATCAACAATATGCACTATACTTAAGAAGAAAAACGAGATTATGAGTGTTAAAGTGGCAAAAGGAGTAAGAACAATGACGAAACAAAGACCACAAATACTTGAAGTGGAAAAGTTGTTATTAATTTGGATACACGACAAGGAGTTAAGGGGTGATAGTGTTTCGGAGGCTATTATTTGTGAGAAAGTCAGGGTATTGCACGAAGACTTTCTAAAGAAAACCCCTGCAACGAGTGATGCAGATACGAAAGAGTTTAAGGCAAGCAGGGGCTGGTTTGAAAAATTTAGAAAAAGAAGTGGTATCCATAGTTTTACAAGGCATGGGGAGGCAGCCAGCTCAGACAAACCAGCCGCTGGACGATTTATTGACGAATATAATGAGTTTGCAGAGGCTGAGGGATACCTACCGCAACAAGTGTTTAATTGTGACGAAACAGGACTGTTTTGGAAAAGAATGCCTAAGAGGACATACATTACCAAGGAGGAAAAAGCACTGCCCGGACACAAGCCTATGAAAGATAGGTTTACGCTTGTGCTGTGTTCAAATGCAAGTGGCGATTTGAAAATTAAACCCTTGCTAGTGTATCATTCTGAAAATCCAAGGGTTTTCAAACAGTATAAAGTGCAGAAAACCCATTTGTGTGTGATGTGGAAGGCTAATAAAAAAGCATGGGTGACTAGGCTTATTTTTTCGGAGTGGGTGAATGAAGGTGTGCGCTCTGCCATAGAAAAATACTGTATCTGCAGGAGAAACATTTGCCACTCAAGGCCGTGCTTCTCCTCAACAATGCTCCTGCTCATCCTCCAGGCTTGGAAGATGATTTGTTGCCCAGATACAATAAATTCCTCACAGTTAAATTCCTTCCTCCTAACACCACTCTAATTCAGCCTATGGACCAGAAAATCATAGCAAATTTTAAGAAACTTTATGAGGGCACTTTTCCGGAAATGTTTTGAAGTGACTGAAGCAACAAACCTCACCCTCAAAGAGTTCTGGAAACACCATTTTAACATTCGTAGTGCTTTAAAACTCGTTGACAAAGCCTGGCAAGAAGTGACTCAAAGAACCCTGATCTCTGGCTGGAGAAAATTGTGGTCTAAATGTGTGAGAGAACTAGACTTTGAGGGGTTTGAGCCTGTAAATGATGCACCTATTGTTGACGAAATTGTTACTCTGGGCAGGCAAATGGGCTTGGAATTGGATGATGATGTGGAGGAGTTGGTGGAAGAATACGACGAAGAACTGACCACCGAAGAACTCCAAGCCCTTCAAAAGGAACAGCAAGACAACGCAGCTGATGATTCTACAGTGGAGGAGGATGAGGCAGTAGTGAATGTCCCTTTTGCAAAAATTAGGAAGGTATGTCAGATGTGGGAAGAGATTCAAACAATTGTTGAAAAGACTCACCCAGAGAAAGCTGTAGTAGGCCGTTGCCTTAATCTTTCCAATGGCAATGTGATGCCTTACTACAGAGACAGCTTGCAAAGAAGGGAAAAGCAAGCTTCCATGGACAGATTTGTGGTGAGAAAATCGAGGAGTGAGCCTCAACCAGGACCTAGTGGCACTCGGATAAAACATGCCAGGGAGTGCACACCAAAAGGTCCTCACTGCCTGATGTGATAATGGAAGGGGACTCCCCTGCCAAACAGTAACTCCTCCTCTCCCCCCCCCCTCTCCTCACTATCTTCCATACGCCTACAGCATTCAACAGCAAAGTAAGTAATAACTTGAACATAGTTTTGTAGGTTTATTTAGATGAATTAGGTATAAAAATTTAGTTTGATGTGGGGATTTTCGGGTAGTCAGGAATGGATTAATTCATTTCCCATTATTTCTTATGGGGAAATTAGCTTCGGAATACAAGTTTTCGGAATACGAGCCGTCTCCAGGAACGGATTAAACTCTTAAACCGAGGTACCCCTGTAGTTGTTTCTCACATCTTTGTATCGCTGGTATGTTTGGGGGTTTGGCCTCTTCCTGTATTGATTCCATTTTTGTGTCTTTTGGTCTCTGGCCCTCTTACAATTTCTGTTGAACCAATCCTGTTTCCTAGTTCTGCATCTCTGTTTTGATATAAATTTTTTTTGTGCCTTTATCATATATTTCACAAAACTTGACATACATCTCATTCACTTCCTTGCCTAGCAACAAGTCTGTCCAATTATATTCACTAAATTTTTTTCTAAGGTTGCCATAATGTCCTCTCCTAAAGTCAGGTTTTTCAATTGCATCAACCTTCTTATTTTCTTCCAGATTATAACGCATTGCAGACTTTATTCCCAAAAAGACATGGTCACTTTTACTCAAGGGAGGAAGGTACTGAATGTCAAATATTTTTTGCTCCTTCCTGGTAAATATCAAATCTAGCATGGAGGGAACGTTCCCTTCCCTCATCCTCGTAGCTTGTTTAACATGTTGATACAAGAATGTTTCCAGGATGAGGTCTACAAATTTACAGGTCCAAAAATCTTCTGTTTTAGCTTCATATGCTTCCCAGTCTATGGATTTCAAGTTGAAGTCGCCAACTATCAACAGTCGTGATCTATCGTTATCCACTCTCGCTATGATCTCTCTCATTATTGTTATAAGACCTTCTCGTTTACTATCTAGCTCCTCCTTTGACCATGTGCTGCTTGGCGGTGGACTATATGCATTTATGATCATTAGTTTATCATCCTCATTGCAGATCTCTAGTGCTATTATGTCAACTTCTTGTGGATTGGCAGTCATTATTTCGTTCACCTTTAGGTGTTCTTTCACCAGCACAGCAACGCCACCGCCTTTCCTAATTTTTCTGTCCCGTCTCCAAATTGAGTAGCCCCTTGGGGATATGATCTCATTTAAAATAACATCTTCAAGTTTTGTTTCCGTGAGTGCAACAATGTCTGGTGTCTGCAGCTGTATTACATCACTTATCTCCAGTATCTTCGATCTTACTCCATCTATGTTGGTGTATGCAATCTTCAGGAACTTGTTCCCCCTCTTCTTATTTTTCACTCCCCCTCTAATGATTTTGTTGGTTTGCCTTTATGTACCATTTTACTTGTCTGCCTAGCCCTATCACTTTGTAGAAAAAAAGAATCGATTTCTTCTTCATTCCTGCTCTCATTTAAACGTTTTGCCTCGGCGAGGTTCAGTTTCAGCTTTAAGCTGAAACTGAAACTATCTTCTTTTGCTTGTTCTGGTTTTGGTCAAGAAGAACCAACTACCGAAGAACTTCACAAGGAGCAGCAACAAGAGACAGCTGAGGAAATTTCTTCAGGGGAGGAGGAGACAGTACAGAATGTCCCTTCCTCAAATGATCTAATGGAGATCTATCTTTTTTTGAAAGATCTCGTCTAAACGACCACACTTTCCCATCCTCATCACTTTGTAATTTTCTAGCATTCCTTAGTACTTCTTCCATCTGTTTGGCACCATTTAGGGTGATCCTCAAAAGGTCGATCTTTCCCTATTACATATCTGCCTATTCTCCTGTAGTCGCACACATTCTCTATGGTTGTAAGACCTTCCACGAGGTCAACAATTTTATCTACTACTTTTGCTTCTACTACAGCTCTTTCTGACCTAGATGTTATCGCCTTTTCTTTGCAGCCAAAAATTATCAGGGACTTACTCCGATCAACTGTGTTTTGCACCAACTTCGGGATAGATATGGGGAGCCGGTCGGCCGAGCGGACAGCACGCTGGACTTGTGATCCTGTGGTCCTGGGTTCGATCCCAGGCGCCGGCAAGAAACAATGGGCAGAGTTTCTTTCACCCTATGCCCCCGTTACCTAGCAGTAAAATAGGTACCTGGGTGTTAGTCAGCTGTCACGGGCTGCTTCCTGGGGGTGGAGGCCTGGTCGAGGACCGGGCCGCGGGGACACTAAACAGCCCCGAAATCATCTCAAGATAACCTCAAGATAGATGCCAATTCTTTTCTCACTTCCAGCCTAATGTTTGTTTCATCTTGGTTGCTGCAGTGTTTGACTTCCTTTACTGCTTCTTTAATTTTTCCTTCTTCTTGGCCACTTGTGCATAGGTGAGTTGCATATCTTTCTTGCACTGTTCTATTCCCTGTGTAACTTCCTCTATCTGTGCTGACAAAAGCCGTTTCTCCTGTTGAATTTCCTTACCTAACCCATTGTAGTCATTTATGTTTAAATTTACGTTAACTTCTTCCATAGCTATTTTTAAGATTTTTTTTGTGCGCGCCAGCCTCGGTGGCCCCCTCACTACTGATGCTCTCACACCCAAGAATGTTGGCCACGATTTTTGTTCTAGGTGGCATCTGCCAACTATCAGCCGTGACTGCACTATAGCTGCCCCCTATCCCATGTGGGGTGTTTAAATTAAAGCACTAGACACTAAAACAGCTATTAATGTATTGCGCGGTTCTGGTTTTGTTACTCAAGTCATCTATACATGTATTGCGCGGTCTAAGGGTTAATGGTGATGAGTTTCAGGTACAGTGGCACCTCGACTTACGATAATTTCGAATTACAATGTAAATTTGATAGAAAAATGCGACTCAACATATGATGGTGTCGTCGACTAATGATATTTGTTGGTACACATTTGGGTCAACCGAGTGCGTGGTTCCCGGTCACGCGGGCCAACCTGCCTCGGTTGACTAGAGCTGCCTGCTTAGTGATGATCACGCCTATAAGAAATTCCATTTTTTGTGGTGATTTTTTGCTTTTGGAACATAAAAGTAATTATTATATATCACGCCATGGGTCCCAAGAAAGTCAGTGGTAAGGTTCAATATATGAAAACCCATGTAAGGATGACCATTGAGCAAAAACAAGAGATCATTCGTAGATATGAAGATGGTGTGCAGGTTGTTGAACTAGCTAGGCAGTACAACAAATCTCGGTCAACAATATTCACCATACTGGCTAAGAAACAGGACATTACGAGTGCTAAAGTGCCAAAAGATGTATCAATAATCACGAAACATACAACACAAACACTTGAGGATGTTGAACAGTTATTATTAATTTGGATACACAGCAAAGAGTTAGTGGGCGAGAGAGTTTCAGAGACCATCATTTGTGAAAAAGCAAGGAAATTGCATGAAGACTTTTAAAGAAAACCCCTGGAACGAATGATGCAAATGCAAAAAGAGTTTAAGGCGAGCAGGGGATGGTTTGAGAGATTTAGAAAAAGAAGTGGCATTCGTAGTGTTCTGAGTGTTGTGTTGCGAGCTGGTGGAGGAACACAGCGAAGAACTGACCACCGAAGAACTTCACAAGGAGCAGCAACAAGAGACAGCCGAGGAAATTTCTTCAGGGGAGGAGGAGACAATACAGAATGTCCCTTCCTCATTAATTAAGAAAATGTGTGCAGCAAACTTTTACTGAAATGACTCGCCCAAATCACGGTGCAGTAGGCCGTTGCCTTAACCTTTTTAATGACACTGTAATGCCTCACTATAGACAAAAATTAAAACACATGGAAAAACAACAATTTCTGGAAATGCTTTTAGTGAGACAAACAAGCAGTTAATCACAAGCAGATCCTAGGCTGGAGCTGCATACTCCAGGATTGGTCTGACAAAAGTGGTATACAGGGTCCTGAACGATTCCTTACACAAGTTTCTAAAGGCAGTTCTTATGTTGGCCAACCTACCTTATGCTGCTGACGATATCCTTTTGATGTGGGCCTCTGGGGACAGTTTCAGTGTGATATCAACCCCCAGATCTTTCTCTCTATTTGAATCTTGCAGGATTTCACCTCCCAGATGGTACCATGTGTTCAGCTTTCTGCTCCCTTTGCCTAATTTCATTACTCTACAGCTCGTGAGGAAAAGGCTCGTAGAGCTTCTCACGAGAGCCTCACGAGCTTCTCCATTACATGGTATACAAGTTAGGGAAACTGGCCTGTAGTTCAGTGCCTCTTGCATATCACCCTTTTTGTATATTGGGACTACATTAGCCGTCTTTCAGCTTTCCAGGAGGTCTCCGGTTTCCAGTGACCTGTTATACACCATAGAGAGTGGCACACTTAGTGCTTCTGCACCTTCTTTTAGTATCCACGGTGAGATTCGGTCAGGCCCAACAGCCTTTGTCACATTCAGTTCCAACAGATTTCTTTTGACCTCATCACTGGTGAGATCAAATTCCTCCAAGGTTGCTTGGTTTGCCACCTCCTCATTTAGTGCAGGGGCTTCTTGTTTTGTGAAGACCTCCTGGAATCTCTTGTTTCATCACTTGTTCCTTCATGGCTGTTTTCTTCCTGCTGTGGCTGTGAAGCAGTTTTGGTTGGGTCTTGGCTTTACCCGTGATGTCATTTTCATACTGTCTCTCTGCTTCTCTCCTCAATCTGAGGTACTCATTTCTTGCCCTCTGGTATCTCTCCATGCTCTCTGGTGTTCTGTCATTCCTGTAGTTTCTCCATGTTCTTTTACTCAATTGCTTCGCTACCTTACATTCCTGGTTGAACCATGGATTCTTCTGTTGCTTTTTGTTTTTCTCCTTTTGGACTGGGATAAACCTGTCTGCAGCTTCCTGGCACTTCTGGGTGACATGGTCCATCATATTCTGTACAGTCTTCTCTGAGTTCTGTTTCCCAATGATATTCCCCTTAGGTAGTTCCTCATCTCATATTTTCTTCTTTGGTAATTTAGACTTGTCCCTTCCGATCCCATCCTTGGATAGGTTATCCCTACCTCCACCAAATACTCAAAATGTCAATACACTGTGGTCACTCATTCATATGGGGCTTCAAATTTTGCTTCCCTTATTTCCGAGTCATTTAAGATGAATATTAGGGCGAGTCTAGCTGGTTCGTCACTGCCTCTCAATTCTTGAGGGTTCCCCAACATGTTGGCTCAGAAAGCTCCTTCTTGCCACTTCCAAGAGTTTAGCTCTTCATTAGTGCATTCACCTAGTTGTGCTTGCGGGGGTTGAGCTCTGCTCTTTCGGCCCGCCTCCCAACTGTCAATCAACGTTTACTATTTTTTTATCCACACACCCCCAGGAAGCAGCCTGTGACAGCTGACTAACTACCAGGTACCTATTTACTGCTAGGCAACAGGTGCATCAGGGTGAAAGAAACTCTGTCCATGGTTTCTCGCGGGCGCCGGGGAATCGAACCCGGGCCACAGGATCACGTGTCCAGCGTGCTATCCACACAGCCACCAACGCCTGTTGTGGCAGAGGCGGTGGCAGCTGCCTCACTCCGCTTTCATCAGTTTGCCGAGAAAATTTTGAGCATTTTGCTGTTTAAGATTCAATTATGCCTGTACTGTATATACGGTACATAATTTTTATATCACTGCAACTGAGCGTTCTATATATACTAGTCAAAAAAAAAAAAAAATTGCATATATTATATATATATATATAATACATATACATATATTATTAAATATGACCGAAAAAGTAAGATTAATAATTCTAACACGAATTTTCTCAATATTTCTTGTGTTTCTTTTCACTGTTGATGGTAATTGAAAAATCAATTCTCCAAAATTCATTTTTATTTCTAGTCTGATGCGACACTTGAACGCAAAACTACTCCAAGCTTGTACTAAAGAGGCATCCTTCTTGAGCCCGGATGGGCACATGTATAAGCAAGTAGATGGGGTCGCCATGGGTTCTCCCCTAGGTGTCCTGTTTGCGAACTTCTACATGGGTA
This sequence comes from Procambarus clarkii, assembly GCF_040958095.1. Classification (NCBI taxonomy): domain Eukaryota; kingdom Metazoa; phylum Arthropoda; class Malacostraca; order Decapoda; family Cambaridae; genus Procambarus; species Procambarus clarkii. Next base: position 8,584,138 of record NC_091154.1, read on the forward strand.
CCATCGAGCAAAAGATCTTAGTCGACATGAATTTGAAACCGGCCATATACTGCAGGTATCTTGACGACATTTTTACACGGGTACCTGATGATAGACATCTGCAGGAGCTAAAGGAAGCATTTGAGCAGACTTCTGTGTTGCGTTTCACTTACGAGATGGAGAAGGATGGGAAGCTGCCCTTTCTAGATGTAACAGTCATGGAAAGGAGCGGAGGTTTCCACACTGCAGTCTACACTAACAAACATAGGAATGTGCCTAAATGCCAACAGTGACTGCCCAGACAGGTACAAGAGGAGTGTTGTTAACGCTTATGTCGACCGTGCTCTCAGCCATAGCTCAGGATGGAAGCAAGTTGATAAAGAAATCTGTAGGGTAAGGCAGGTCCTAGTCAACAACGGCTTCTCCAATGGTTTCGTTGAAAACATAAGAAGGAAGGTGAAACGCCATGCAACCTCTGAAGAGACAACTAACACCTATACCCCCTATTAGACTATTTTACAGGAACTTCTTTTCCACAGCTCATAAAACGGAGGAAAGGGTCCTGAAAGATATTGTTAATAGAAACATTATCCCTACAGACAAAAATCAGAAGATACAATTGACGATTTACTATAAAACCAAAAAAACGGCCAGCCTACTCATGAGAAACTCTCCAGACACAAAGCAGAACGCCTTTAAAGAGACCAACGTTGTCTATGCCTTCAAATGCTTACTTGGGGACTGTAAGCCTCAAAAAACTCAGTATATAGGCAAGACAACATCTCTTTCCAGGCGATTAACGATGCATAAGCAACAGGGCTCCATTAAGGAACATATAATCTCTTCCCACAACCAGACCATCACCAGAGAAATCTTAGCAAACAATACAAAAATCATCGAATGATACAGCGATAGCAGGCAGCTTGACATCTGCGAGGCACTACACATCAAGAAGTCAACACCAGCAATCAACAGCCAATTAATGCATAACTATATTCTACCCACTTCAAGACTCGGCTCCAATATAGAAGCATCAAGAAATATGGGCCAATAGGCCTTTTGCAGTTACTTCCATTCTTACCTTCAATTTACCCAATTAATACCCATTGTTTCGTGTTCTGTCTTGTGTTGAAAGTTTTGTTCACCTCATCCAAAACTGTTGTAACATATCACCTCACCCAAAATGCAGGTATAAAATAAAATGAAAGCTGTTTAAATCATAGCATAGTAAGAACTCTCTTTAGTGTTTGCAGGTTATAGTTGTGTGTGTGTAAACTAAAAGTCTTTGAAAATGTAACAAGTTATTACGAAACGCGTTCAAGTGTCGCGTCAGACTAGAAATAAAAATTAATTTTGGAGAATTGATTTTTCAATTACCATCAACAGTGAAAAGAAACATAAGAAATATTGAGAAAATTCGTGTTAGAATTATTAATCTTACTTTTTGTCATATTTAATAATATATGTCTACAGGAAAGACTGCTACCAAAATATACTAATACATATACAGTATACCGAGACAAACGTTTGTTATGTAATGTTTGTGCCCACTAATAATTGTCATATAATTATGACTTTATTCACCAATCACTGCTCTGTCACGTGCAAGTCAAAATGATAAATACAGAAATAGATTTTGAGACATTTTGTTCAACTTCTGAACTGCATACCCGTTCACCTGTGTGACAAATTCATGGTAATTACACAAGTGTAGTTACAGGATGAGAGCTACGCTCGTGATGTCCCGTCTTCCCAGCACTCTGTCATATAACGCTTTGAAACTACTGACGGTCTTGACCTCCACCACCTTCTCACCTAACTTGTTCCAACCGTCTACCACTCTGTGAAAGTTAATTTTCTTATATTTCTTCGGCATCTTTGCTTAGCTAGTTTATATCTATGGCCTCTTGTTCTTGAAGTTCCAGATCTCAGCTCGGGAAATCTTCCCTATCAATTTTATTAATTCCTGCTACCATTTTGTACGTAGTGATCACATCACCTCTTTTTCTTGTCTTCTAATTTTGGCATATTTAATGTCTCTAACCTCTCCTCGTAGCTCTTGTCCTTCAGTTCTGGGAGCCACTTAGTAGCATGTCTTTGCACCTTTTCCAGTTTGTTGATGTGCTTCTTAAGATATGGGCACCACACAACCGCTGCATATTCTAGCTTTGGCCTAACAAAAGTCGTGAACAATTTCTTTAGTATTTTACCATCTATGTATTTAAAAGCAATTTTGAAGTTAGAAAGTGTAGCATAGGCTCCTCGCACAATGTTCTTAATGTGGTCCTCAGGTGATAGTTTTCTATCTAGAACCACCCCCGGTCGGAGCCGGTCGGCCGAGCGGATAGCACGCTGGGCTTGTGATCCTGTGGTCCTGGGTTCGATCCCAGGCGCCGGCGAGAAACATTGGGCAGAGTTTCTTTCACCCTATGCCCCTGTTACCAAGCAGTAAAATAGGTACCTGGGTGTTAGTCAGTTGTCACGGGCTGCTTCCTGGGGGTGGAGGTCTGGTCGAGGACCGGGCCGCGGGGACACTAAAAAGCCTCGAAATCATCTCAAGGTAACTCAAGGTAACCCCTAGATCTCTTTCTTTATCAGAATTCTTTACCGATTTCTAACATTATTTATAGGTTGTGTGGGGTTTATGTTCTCCAATTCCACATTCCAGAACTTGGCATTTATTCACATTAAATTCCATTTGCCAAGTGGTGCTCCATATACTTATTTTGTCCAGATCTTCTTGAAGGGTATGACAATCATCTTGGTTTCTTATCTTCCCTATTATCTTAGCATCATCAGCAAACATGTTCATATAATTCTGTATTCCATCTGGTAGATCGTTTATGTAGACAATGAACATTACCATTGCAAGAACTGAACCCTGTGGAACTCCACTTGTGACATTTCTCCAGTCCGATACATTGCCTCTGATTACGGCCCTTATTTTTCTATCAGTCAGGAAATTTTTCATCCATGTTAGAAACTTACCTGTCACCCCTCCAATATGTTCCAGTTTCCAGAACAACCTCTTATGTGGAACTCTGTCAAAAGCCTTTTTTAGGTCCAGATAGATGCAGTCGACCCAACCATCTCTTTCCTTTAAAATATCTGTGGCTCGATCAATGAAACTGTGTAAGTTTGTTACACAGGATCTTCCAAACTGAAAACCATACTGTCTGTCTGATATATAGTTTTTCTCCGGGTGTTCTACCCATTTAGTTTTATATTATTTTACCATTTCACTTGTCAATGATACAGGTCTATAATTGAGGAGGTCTTCCCTGCTTTCCTACAGGTCTTTTGTAGATTGGAACGATGTTAGCCTTTTTCCACACATCAGCTACAACTCCTTTACACAGGGATGCCTGAAAAATCAATTGAAGTGGAATGCCGAGTCCAGGTGCACATTCTCTCAGAAGCCATGGTGAAACCTCATCTGGATCAATTTGTTCTTTCTTAGCTCCTTGAGCATTTTTTCCACGTCGTGTCTAGGCACCTCTGTGCTCTATGCTGTTATTCTTATTGTGTCTGGTTCCCTGAAGATTTCATTTACTTCATGTCCTAACAGCAAGTCTTTTCAGTCAAATTCCTTAAAGAAATGTCTGAGTTCCCCATAATGACCTCTCCTGAAATCAGGCTTTTCAACTGCTTCAACCTCATTTTCTTCCAGATTATCACACACAGCATACTTTATTCCCAATAAGACATGGTCACTTTTACCTAAGGGAGGGAGGTAATGAATGTCAAATATCTCTTCATCTTTCCTGGTAAATATCAAATCCAGCATGGAGGGAACGTCCCCTTCCCTCATCCTCGTAGCTTGTTTAACATATTGAAACATGAATGTTTCCAGGATGAGGTTCACGAATGTACAAGTCCAAAAATCCTCCGTTCTAGCTTCATATGCCTCCCAGTCTATGGATTTCAAGTCGCACCGATTCAAGTGTGACTTCAACTTCAAGTGATTTGACTTCACTGAAGTCAAGGTGCAGTGGTTAATGAATTATTAATATAACCTGAAAAAGTATTTGAGAACGTCAAAATATTGCCAAATGCAAAATTTTTCATTTCAAATCACAAAGTGAAAAAACATCAGCAAACATGAAAATATTTCCAAATTAATTTTTTTTTTCAAACAATCCATCGAGTGCCTCAAGGCACTATGCACAGTGCCTGTGGTTAATATAGACTTTCAGAAAGACTGATTATGGTGGATTTTTATCAGAGGTCCACCGATACTAGTGGCCCTCGACGAGGACAGGAAGCTGGTGGCTTGTCGAAGATCCCCCAAAATATACAGGACCTGTGTATATTTGTACCTACCTAGATATGCTTCAAGGTTATTTATGAAGATATTTCACTACACTATTCTCCTGGTGAGTCAGAGACCTCTATATGCATCATAGAGATGTAGGACCAGTTTTTTTTTAGTTCTGGGGAGGGGAGGGGGGATGTTTACCTACAGGCTGATGGATCAAACGAAACATAGTTCGATCAAGCAAGGACACCATATATTATTTTCCCAGACACAAATAATCTACATTAATAAATCTACTTGTCTACATAAACAATCTACCAGAAGGAATACAAAATCATATGAACATGTTTGCCAATGATGCTAAGCTACTAGGGAAAATACGAGTCAAACAATTGCCATGCCCTTCGAATTGACCTAGATAAAGTAAGTGCTTGGAGTACCATGTGGCAAATGGAATTCAATGTGGCTACTGTAAATGGCATGTTATGGATTGTGGAATAGAAGAAAAAAATGATCACACACAACCTACAAATTATGTGGAAAGGAAACCGTCACCAGAGGAGCACAATATTGTGCGAGAAGAGTATACGTCGCTTTCCGACTTCAGAATTGCTTTTCATTACATAGATGGTAAAATACTAGAGAAACTGTTCATGACTTTTGCGAGACTAAAATTGGAATATGCAACAGTTGTATGGTGCCCATATCTCAAGAAGCACATCAATAAACTGAAAAAGGTGCAAAGGCATCCTACAAAATGGCTTCCAAAACTGAAAAACAAGAATTATGAAGAGAGGCTAGAGGCATTCAACATGTCAACGCTAGAAGATAAAAGAAAAAAAGGCGTTATGATCACCATTTACAAAAAATGAGAATTGATCAAATACAAAGAGGAATTCCTGAAACTGGCAACTGCAAGAACAAGAAGTCATAGATTCAAGCTAAGGAAACAAAGGTGTTTAAAAAATATTACATTTCGTTTTGCAAACATAGTTGTAGACGGTTGGAACAAGCTAAGCGAGAAGGTGGAGGAGGCCAAAACCGTCAGTAGTTTCAAAGTGTTGTACGAAAAAAAAAAGTGTGCTGGCAAGACGGGACACAAGTGTAACTCTCATCCTGTATCTACACTTTGGTAATTATACGCACACTAGGTCATTTAAATAAAAATTTACCGAAACAATGGCAGCTCCAGCAGGCGGAGGAGTGTCGTCTAGGGCGTGGAGGAGCAAATTCTTCCCATGAATGCTGAGTTTTGACCATCGTGTCTTTCCATCTTTCTCTTGCACGGCAAACATAGATTGCGAGAGCTGCAGCTTCTTCTTCAGTGACTGAAAAAAAAGTGTTGAATGTAATGAAACGCCATTGTATGGGTGAGACCCGGAGGCTCCCCAGAGCTTATCCAAGCTGATATGCTAATGTCAAACTTTGGCATCAGTCATGTGTATGGAGTTCTGTGGGCCTACTGGGGACAACGAGCCAGAACCTGGCCCCTTCAGATGGAAACAGCCTACCTGACAAATACCAAACGAACCTTTTGCTATACAAAAAATGAAAACAAAAAAATTGAATAAATTTGATGAAAGAAAAATGTCAAAGGTTTGTTCAATGTATGTAAGGTAGGCTGCGCCATTATTTAAAACATCATATATCATATTGATGTTTTTCGGTGGTAGCACGGATCATTTCTATTTACGTTCTTTTCAAATCGGGAACTTTGTTTTGAATGACGTCTGTTTCACATACGACCACGACACCGGAACGGATTAAAGTTGTTATTCGAGATTCCACTGTATTCTAAATCTATTAAAATGAAGATCATATACTATTATGAGAGCATAGTAACACTTAATGAACAATTACTGATATTTAATATTTTTGCAGCTGATCTGAAAATCCCAAATTTTCAATATTAAATTTTATAATTATTTTTAATTTTCTTGTTTTTCCAAGTTACGTTGGTGATCATTTACACAAAGTTGGAGCGTGTACCTGATAGATTATGCACAAAAAATTGGAAAGAGTTTAAGCAAGTTTGAGAAATTTAACTTATGTGTGTGAGGCACACATTTACTTTTATATAACTTACTTTTCACAAATTTGCCCTCCCTTCATTATTGGGTTCGACTTCCAACATATAAAATGCAATTAGAGTAGACCGGGACTTGTCGGTCAACAGGCTTACTGGAATTACACATTAGAAGATGTAACACATTGAATTCTGCGTCTTTGGCTAACAAGGAGACCACTGGAGTATATTTAGATCAATATCTCGACACACATCGCATCTACAGACATTATAGCGGCATTTAATAGATGAAATTTTCATCTTGCAAGACAGGTCTTTAATGTTTTTATGAATATATTATTTCTATTTTAAAATCTGAATTGAACGTCAATGACACATAAGATGTATGGATAATTAGGTGGGAGCAGTGCAAGGGGCTAACAAGACTGGAGCAGTGCAAGGGACTAACAAGACTGGAGCAGTGTAAGGGTTAACACATACTACACTTCACTCAAGAAATTACTAAAACCAAACAAGCCAAATGCACGATCAATTTAGTTACCACAAAGTCAATTGGTCCAGAGAGTGGAACTTCAGGTGTTGGTACCGCCGGCACGGTGGTGGGCAACACTGTTTTAGATGGGGCTTCAAGTGCCGACTCCTGAACCAGATCCTTAAGCCAAGTGTTTATGTCGGCAACGTAAGTGTTCGTTTTATTCAATACGCGGACTAATCTTCTGGACGAACTAGCCTCTACAGCTTTCGCTTCGTACTCTTCCAGCGCGATGATGCCTTCGTCAAGTTTTTTCAGGGCCTCGTCCAACTTGGCAGATTTTTGTCGAAGTTCTAACATTTCTTGATCAATTTTTTGTTTCCCTTTTACAAAAAGGGCCTTCTTGTCTGTAAGAATGGAAAGGCTCTTTTCAGCTCCATCTACATATGTTTGCTTTAAGTAGAGCAGAGCCTCAGAAAGGTTCATGGAGGTCGTGCATTCCTTTTTACACATACACTCTCGGCACAGCCAATTATTGCAGGGTTGACACCATGATATTATTGGCGCACCGTGAACCAAGCACGCTTCTCCATCTTCAATTTGAACCCTAATGTGCGGATCCGAATTTGCACTACTAAGAGCACGTGACAGCCTAAGTATCGTGTAGCTGACAGGAATGTGAGCCACGGCAGAGATCTTCAAAGGCTTACGGCACTCTGGACAGATTCTGTCTTGATGAGATCGTTGCAAGAGCGCCTCTATACAAGGAGTGCAAAATGTATGGCCGCATCTCAGTGTGCGAGGACTGTGCAGCTCCTCGTGAAACGGTTCCAGGCACACACTGCAGTTGACCTCGTGCTCTTCCATAATGATGACCTGAAACAAAGAAGATTTTTTAAGTGACAAGAAAACTTCATGGTTGATCATATCTCTTGTGCATGCTCAGATATAATGAATTTACACCATACAACTGATAGGTAAAAGGTAAAACCTGACAGACGGAGGTCACGGCTCACACAAGCAGATAGAACATTGTACCACGCACTGTCTGTTGGCTTCATTCTCAACTCAAAAATGGGGATACCAAGTTTGATTCCCAGGCAAGAGAAATAGTTAGGCACGTTTTCCCTTCATCAAATGTCTCGGTTCATCTAGTGGTAACTAGGTACCCGAGTTACCCCAAGAGTCGTGCAACTGTTGTGGGATTGCAGCCTAAGGAAGGTCTGCAGGTCAAGGTCTTTGGAGACCTTGACAAGTCTAAAAGAATAATATATACACACACCAGTACACAGGTTTTCTGTCCCTGACAAAAAACCAGCGTTGAATGTAATGAAACGCCATTTTCTGGGCGAGTCCCGGAGGCTCCCCGGAGCTATCCAGGCTGAATGGATATGTATAACTTTCTGGCATCAGTTAATGCATGGAGTTCTTACCTACCGGGGACCATGAGCCAAAATCTGGCACCCCTAGAGAGGTACAAGGAGCAATGGCCTATAAGAGACCCCACCTTATGATTGGGAGCATTCTATGTCTGCCATCGACCGGGATAGGCACCCAGAAAGGTAGGCGCCCCAAAACAAACCCCATATTCTGGTAAACTATTGCAACCGAAGACTGATCAGGTGGACAGAACTCCCCAAACGAAAATTAGCAAACAAGCATGACGCCATCATGTCGCCGTGCCGTTGTCTGCGAAAACCCTCCCTCCCCAGGAGGGGGAAGGGGGGAGCCCCAGACCCCCACCATCGGCAACCCAACCATTAGTTCTTAGGCTGGATGTCAAAACGCGAAAACACTGCCGACCGGAAGGATGGAGGGATGCCGGGGAGCCTCCGGGACTCACCCAGAAAATGGCGTTTCATAACATTCAACACTGCTTTTCTGGGGGGAGCCTCGTTGGCTCCCCGGAGCTAACTACCCAAAGATAAGGAAAAAACGGACTTACCCATGCGGAGGTCCGTCCTTGCTCCTCAACGCGGTCGAAACAACTGGCTGCAACTGCTGACCCAAAGCAACGCAGGCCCGACCAGGCCCAGGAACATTTACCAGGTAGCAAACAGCCAGGACCCTATTCGATCTCCAAAAACCCTAGGCCCGAATGTCCACCCAAGACATGTTGCCAAAGACGGCAGCCAAAGCAGCAAATTTACGAACATCGTGGGCCCGGGGAAAAACCGCAGGCTGGCTACATCTAAAACCCTGAGGACAACTCGAGACCCAAGCCCAGGAACAGAGAAGAAGGAAAACCGGATCAACCCAGAGCGCATCCCCGGCAACAGAAGCCGTTGCGCATAAATAACGACGGAGAGTCGCAACCGGACACAACACATGATGCATCCCCGGCCTGACCAACCAAGCATCAACAACCCACGGCCCCCTCTGGAACACAACCGTCTCATTCTTTGCCAGAAAAGAGGGAGACGGCTGCAAGCGGACAAAGCGACCACCAGGCCCAAAAGAGCAGAAACCTCGGTGCCGGAGGAGAGCATGAAGCTCCAACCCGACCCCCCGAGGCCAATGCTAACAGGAAAAGAGCCTTAGAAAAACAATCCCGAACGGAAGGGGCCACAACAAACCAAGGCAGAGAGAGAAACGAGAGCACGTGGTCCAAAGACCAAGACGGCTCAGGCGGCGCATGAGCAGGCCAGAGGTGAAACAACGCACGAGACAACTTGCGAAACGGGGCAGCAGTAACATCAACACCGAAAGCAAGCTAAAGCAGCTCCGCCAATGTCGCACGATACAAAGCGACAATATTCGGCATAAGATGACAGTCCTGAAACAACCAAGAGAGAAAGGACAGAATAACCCTATCAGAGACCGAAGAAAACCAACAGTGATAGGAAAAACCGGAAGGACCACCAGGAAACCTCATAGTGCCGCCAAGATGAAGCATGCAGGTGGGAGACCAACAACGAAGCCACCTGCGCACCATACAAGGAATGATAAACCCCGAGTCAAAAACACCAGACGTGAAGAGTCGAGGAGAAGACCGAACCAGCCTCGTACAGGGCTGGACTGATCTGCTGGAAGACCCTCGGGTTCGGACAAGCAGCGCCTGAGTCCAAGGCTGGGCCGGCCACCAAGGAGCCAGAAGGACAACTCGACCTCGGTAAGTCTTCAAGCGAGTCAAGACCTGGAGCAACAGTGGAACCAGGGAAAAGAGGTACAGGTAACCCCACCTCGCCCAGTCCTGCCTGAAGGCGTCGACCCCGACGGCCTCGCAGTCGGGGAAGGGCGCCACGTATAACGGGAGATGCCTCGACCACGTCGACGCGAAGAGATCCACGTCCGGAGTCCCGAACGTCCGGCACAGCCAACTGAAGGAGTCGGCATCAACCATCCATTCTGTGGAAAGGGGAAGGAACTGGGACAGGCCGTTGGACACCCCCCTGACATGAACCGCCAGGAGAGCCAAACCCCGAGAACTCAGCAGACGAGTGACCTGAAGTGACCAGCCCCAAAGAGTCAAGGACCGCATCGAACCCCCGCGGCTACAAAAATACACGTCACAGCTTCGTGTCGTCCTTTGCAGACACAAAAATCAGCATGAAAATTACCTCTGCTGAAGACATTAAAAAACTACAAGCAGATGTCAACAAAGTTTTCGATTGGGCAGCAGAAAATAACATGATGTTTAACAGTGATAAATTTCAGGTACTCAGGTACGGCAAAAATGAGGATCTGAAACATAATACAGGGTACAAAACACAATCGAATCTTCCCATAGTAGAAAAACAGCATGTCAAGGATTTGGGAATAATGATGTCCGACGATCTAACGTTTAGGGAGCATAACCAAGCAAATATCACGTCAGCCAGAAAAATGATCGGATGGATTACAAGAACTTTCAAATCCAGGGATCCCATCACAATGGTTGTACTCTTCAAGTCACTTGCTTTGTCCCGTCTTGAGTACTGCTCAGTATTCACTTCCCCCTTCAGAGCAGGAGAGATTACTGTAATAGAGGGAATACAGAGAACATATACGGCACGTATAGACGAGATAAAACACCTAAATTATTGGGATCGTCTCAAAGTTCTCCAAATGTACTCTCTAGAAAGGAGACAAGAGAGATACCAAATAATATACACATGGAAAATACTGGAGGGTCAGGTCCCAAATCTACACAGTGAAATAACAATGTACGGGAGTGAGCGATATGGAAGAAAATGCAAGATTGAACCAGTGAAGAGCAGAGGTGCCATAGGCACAATTAGAGAGCACTGTATAAACATCAGAGGTCCGCGATTGTTCAACATCCTCCCAGCGACTATAAGAAATATTGCCGGAACAACCGTGGACATCTTCAAGAGAAAACTGGACGGTTTTCTAAGAGAAGTTCCGGATCAGCCGGGCTGTGGTGGGTATGTGGCCCTGCGGGCTGCTCCAAGCAACAGCCTGGTGGACCAGACTCTCACAAGTCGAGCCTGGCCTCGGGCCGGGCTTGGGGTGTAGAAGAACTCCCAGAACCCCATCAACCAACCAGGCTCAGGCAATGACCCACCGGGGAGCAGTCTGAATGGAGCCTGATCGTCGATCCATCTTTCCTCCAGAGCGACATCCACACCGCCGCGAACTCCCGTACCGTGCTGTGAGCCCGATGGAAGGACGGATCCCTCCCCCCCTGGCCGGCCTGGTGAGCACTGGTCACAAAACCCCAGCCAAGAGACGACACGTCCGTGTACACATCGAGTAAGGACTCGGGAAGGCGCCAAGGCACCGAACCCCGAAAAACCCGAAGAGGAAGCCGGCGACGCAGTAACCGACGCAAAGCCCTCGAAAGCCGAACCCAACGATCACGAGAGAAGCAGAAGGGCCGGCCCTGAAAGAACCAGAACAGCCGATGAAGCCACACCTGACTCGGCGGGTAGACCATCATGGCAAAATTCAGGCTCCCGCACAAATTCTAGAGCAACTGCCTTGTCACCTGGGAACCCCTCAGAAATGGGCGAAGGCGGGACCGCAGGCGCAAGAGAGCCGCCGGAGGAAGAGACAAGGAAGCAGTGCGAGCGTCCAAAACCAGACCCAGCCAAGACCGAAACTGAGAGGGGAACCAGATGGGACTTCCTCCAATTCACCAAGAACCCGAACCCGGCGAGCTGAGAAAGAACCAAATCCCTGGCGAGCAGACACGCAGACCAGCTGGGAGCCCAAACCAGCCAGTCATCAAGATAGGCCAGCACCCGAACACCTAGCAGACACAGGCGGGTCACCACGACCCGAGTAAGGCGTGTGAAAACGCGAGGTGCCAGATTCAACCCAAAAGAAAGACAACGAAAGCGGTAACCCTGATGCCCCACAACAAAACCGAGTCAGTCCCTGAACCCCAGATGAACCGGAACATGCCAATACGCGTCCTTGAGGTCCAGGGACACCATCCAAGCGCCCCCCTCCAAAAGAAGACGGACCTGGGACAGCGTAGTCATCCGAAAGGAGGGGCACAAAACCCACGGGTTCAGACAGGACAAGTCCAGAATAAACCGGAGGTCCGCGCAGTTCCGCTTCGGGACTGGAAACAGGCGGGAAACCCACCTGAGGGAATGACGTCGTTTCGACCACGCCCAAGCAAACCCACTCCGAGATGACCCGACAGTGCAGGAGAAGAGGCTTGCCCCGCCAGCCCCTCCCCCCGAGGGAAGAAGAGCCACCCAACGCCACCACAGGCCGTACGAAATGACCTGAAAAAGCCTACGAATTGTGGGACCAGCCGTGAGCAAACCGATTGAGCCCCCCCCTCCCATGGCCCGTCAATGGGATGAACCACAAAAGGGCTGACACACCTTGCAAGAACCTAAGAGGCGAACAGGACGGTCCCCACGCCGACCAGCAACAGCCGGAACTGAAGGTGCCGCCAGCCCCGAATCCAGCACCAAAGGCCTACCCCGATGAAAAGACCCCCGAGCCCTGGCACGACCCTTCTGGGAAGCCCCCGCGAGCCCCCCGAGCAACAACAACAACTCTGACATAGGCCGACAACTGACCGAGGCCGCCTGCAGATACTGCACCACAGCAGACTCCGCAAACAGCAACGGATAAAAGGGCGAAGACAAACGGAGAGCCAGGGACCCAGGCGGACTCCAAGAAAGAAGCCAGCACTGCCTGACAACACGTGAGGCGAGAAGCATAGAAACACGAAACAGCATCACGCAGGATGGGCGTGAAGAGCTTCAACAAAGCAGACGATGCCCCGCACCACAGAGGGAATCGCACCGGACCCGACAGCGGCCCCAAGCGCTCCCACATCCAACTCGAGCCAATCCGAGGACAGTTCAAGGAGGGAAAAGAAATGTAGAGCCGAAGCAAGTAGGCCACGAGTCCGCAAATCCTCCGCAACCAAGGCAGTCGTGAGGGAAGGAACCTGCACGTGAAGCTGCATGACACCAACATCCCACGAAAGGGCAGGGGGCAAACAAACAAGCATTAAGATTCTCAAAGTCGCCCCCCCAGGAAAACCTGCAACGCCGTAGAAACCTCTCGCCACTCAAGTGCGTGGGACCGACAGAACGTGTGCAAAGCCTCCAACAAAAAGAGGACAGTCTGCCAACCAGGACGACTTTGGAACTTCATAACGAAACCAGCATGAACCAGGGGATCCGTACACGAAGGAACGCGGATCCATCATGAAGGCATAATCTGGGTCACACAAGAGGTAAACTGCCAAGCCCTCCCGCACCTCTGAAGACGAAACACGTAAAGAGGGAAACCTCCGGAAAGACAGAACCAAAGTACCTGTGGGATCACTGAATCGAACCCGGGGAGGGGTGGACACCAAATCCAATTCGTATGCGGACGGAGTGAAAGAACCCCTCTCCTTGTAACACCAAGCCCCGCTCAGAGGGTAGAAAAACTCAGGCGGGGTCCAACGGGGCTCAAGGCCCCCAAGCCAACCCCTCCCCAACCCCAGGAATCTCGCCCAGAGGGCCTGGGGCCAAGCCATCTTCCTGAGCTCCCACCCCCAAAGAAAATGTGGGAGCAGCCGAAAAAGCAGGAACAAAGGGTGTCCACTGGCCAGACCCAGAAGCTCCGGCAGAAGGATCAGGCTCGAATGCCTCCACCACCGCCCCAGAAGGGGACACCCCTGAGACCACCAGAGTCTCACAACCAACTATACCCAGCCCCGGCTCCGAACCCCTCAGACATTTAGGAGCCGGCAGCAAGGGGAATGGGGGGGGGGGGGAGACCGAACGGGCAACCGAAGGGGAAGTACTTGGAGGGGCGGACGGAACCAGAGCCGAAGCGACTCCCACCCCCAAGTCCGGGTCCCTATAACCAAACCGAGGCAGTCTCGGGGCATCCGGGACAGCAACCTAAAGTGAGCATGCAATGCCTCGGCTGCCCTCACCCACATATCAGGCACAGTAGCCTGGATGAATTGGAGTACGTACAGTAAACACACTTCGCACGACTCCAGGTCAAAACAATCACCGACCCAACAGGCAGCATGGCGGAGGCAAAACCGGTGAGTGGCTCCCTGAGACAAGGGGACAGAGCAACCTTCAAACTCGCAGGACGTGAGGGGGAACTCAGAGGTCACATCCATTGGACCACGTAGCCCCCGTGGGGTTTTCTAGGGCCCTTAGCCTTGGATACACACTAATACCTGGTTGATACCTGGTTGATGGGGTTCTGGGAGTTCTTCTACTCCCCAAGCCCGGCCCGAGGCCAGGCTTGACTTGTGAGAGTTTGGTCTACCAGGCTGTTGCTTGGAGCGGCCCGCAGGCCCACATACCCACCACAGCCCAGTTGGTCCGGCACTCCTTGGAGGAATAAATCTAGTTTCCTCTTGAAAATGTCCACGGTTGTTCCGGCAATATTTCTTGTGCTTGCTGGGAGGATGTTTAACAACCGCGGATCTCTGATGTTTATACAGTGTTCTCTGATTGTGCCTATGGCACCTCTGCTCTTCACCTAAGGGAAGCCCAGGCAGGGTACTGTGAACCAGCATCCAAAACTACCAAACAAACTGCTATAGCTGAACCCCCGGGAAGTGTACACTCACGGGGGCCAAGCGGGGAGGACCACCAACACAAAATGGAGAAATAAAGATATAGATATACCCCAAGAACTGCGATGGGGGGGAACAGAGCCGGCCGCTGTTAATGGTGAAAACTAGCTGTGCAGTACCCCGCGCCCCTGCCAGTGACGAAAACTACCCACTACCCAGAGACAAACATGGGCAAGGAAAACCCCCAGCTGACCCCAAGGGCGGCCAAGTACCGAGCAGTAAACGGCACAGCGGAGGTAGACCCCAAGGTGACCCAGGGAAGGTGGCCCTAAACCCCAAGGGCAGTACTTACAGGGCACCTAGGGAAGGTGACCCTAGGCGCATGCAGCCCGAGCACTGTGGAGTATCACTCCTAGCCCACGCACCACCGGAAGGGTCAGCTCACACTACAAGGCACAGAACTGCAACGGAAAACTGGAACCAGAGGCTCGACAGCACCAGATCCCATCAGCCTAAGAACTGATTGTTGGGTCGCCGACGGTGGGGTCTGGGGCTCCCCCTTCCCCCTCCCGGGGAGGGTTGCGCAGACAGCGGCGTGCGGTGACATGATGACGTCATGCTTGTTTGCTAATTTTCGTTTGGGGAGTTCTGTCCACCTGTTCGGTCTTTGGTCGCAATAGTTTACCAGAATAGGGGTTTATTTTGGGGCGACTACCTTTCAGGGTGCCTATCTCAGTCAATGGCAGACATAGTATGCACCCAATCATAAGGGGGGTCTCTATAGGCCATTGCTCCTCGTGCCTCTCTAGAGGGGGCCAGGTTCTGGCTCGTGGTCCCTGGTAGGCAAGAACTCCATGCATTGACTGATGCCAGCAAGTTATACACATCCATTCAGCCTGGATAGCTCCGGGGAGCCGACGGGGCTCCCCCCAGAAATTGTATAGTATATCACACTGCCGAATTCATCTGCCAATTGTGGATATACTGTACACAAGGGATACAAATCAATCTATACACGAGGTGAGTGCTAAAATATTTTTAAACCAACCCCACCTAATGTATCCAAACTGAACACAGCCTAACCAAATGATACATACAGTTTTAACAAATAGAAAAAGAGCTGTCGAAATACTTGTGTTTGACTTTACCATACTGTACGTCATATGTAAGCTACTCTGTGCCATTCTCAAGCAAATGCTAATCACAAGGCTAGATTAATTATATTACTGGCATTTACTCACGAGGTGATATTAACTAACAGCACATACTGCTTAACTTGACAGTGAATCTAGCTTAAAAAATCTAACCCATGATGGACACCATGAATGCAACCACCATTGTGTGGAATTGCCACAGGCCTGGGGTTGCCCCAATTAAAAAAATGCCAATATTACACTGCTTCCATGAAAGTTCCACTCATATTGTTCTATACATGAACAAGATTTAAGTGAAATTTTGATTGTTCTTATAACAAATGATACATACTTTTATGTCTGAATATATCGAATCATGTATAACATTTTATAAATAATATTTATATACAATTGTTACATTCTTGTACAGCCACTAGCACGTATAGCATTTCTGGCAAGTCCTTAATCCTAATATTCCCCGGAATACGACCCCGACAAATCGTTTACCAACCAGGAACCCATTTTACAGTTGGGTGAACAGAGGCTACAGTTAAGGATTCACTCCCAGTAAATCCTCCCTGGCCAGGATACGAACCCAAGACAAGGCGTTTGTGAAACACCAGGCAAACGTCTTACCAAATACACCACAGGGACTGCTAATTATATAACTATACCATCTGGCGTCACATGGAGTTTGGAAGGCATCATCTGGTTCACATAATTATTCGTCGTGCACGATATTGTGAAGTGCGAGCACACACTATTTGCCTACCTAAAGAATGCATTGCTGCAAGGAATGTATTGGTAGGAAAAATCAGTCCGTCACCCTTACCTAATGAAGAATTTTTGTGGAATCATACTGGAAGATGTGCCATTTGATTACGAGTCGGCGTAATAACAATGTAACAGCATGGTCTGAGAACAGGGCAAAACTAAATAGTTGAGAGGCCTGGTCGAGGACCGGACTGCAGGGATGCCAAGCCCCGAAACCATCTCAAGGTAAAAGGTAAGGCGAGTCATGCAATGCCAGTCATGGTTAAGGTTGTAGTATAATTGTACTTAGGAACTTATTAATTATGAACTAATATCAATTCATTGTGCATGTGTGCGCGCGTGTGTGTGTGTGTGGGGGGGGGTTACAGGGAACTAGTATTTATACACAGATTTACATAAAGTTCTCACACCTCCCTAAATGTTAGAATTACTGACCCCACCCAGGATATAACCCCCACAACAAGCCAACTAACTCCTGGGGTACCTACTCACTGCTAGGTGAACAGACACAATAGGCGATAGAAAATGCGTCCAACCATTTCTGTCCCGCCCGGGATTAAGACACAGAATTCTCGATTGCGAGTCTGGAACAAACTCAACTGTACTACTGGGATCTCCTGGAATGAATTACCCAAGGCCCTTTTTCCAATTGTTAAAACTATATACTGTATATCAAATTTGGACCAGGGCATGGGTCAGGCAGGGTGGCATTCTAAAAATCCCCGGAGAACCTGTCTTGTCTAGAAAGTGACCCAAATCAATTAAATCAATTTGTTACAGGCCCAAAGACCCGAATTTCTCATCTACATTGCATGTACAAGAAAAACTTATATACATATACAGTGTGTATGTATGCATGTGTATATATAATATATATATTATATATATATATACTGTATATATATAATATAATATATATACACATACATACATACACACACACACAGTGGCACCTCGACATACGATTGTCCCTACGTACAATAATTTCGAGTTACGATGTAAATTTCATCGAAAAATGCGACTCTACATCTGATGGTGTCGTCGACTTCCGATATTTGTTGGTACACATTCGGGTCGACCGAGCGCGTGGTTCCCGGTCATGCGGCCGACCTGCCTCAGTTTACTACAGCTGCCCGCTTAGTGATGATCGCGCCTATAAGAAATTCTGCTTTTGTGATGATTTTTTGCATTTTGAACATTAAAGTAATTATTATATATTATGCCATGAGTCCCAGGAAAGTCAGTGGTAAGGCTCAACATATGAAAACCCATGTAAGGATGACCATAGAGCAGAAACAAGAGTACAGAATGTCTCTTCCTCAACAATTAAGAAAATGTGTGCAGCATGGGAAGAATTGCAAACCTTTGCTGAAACGACTCACCCAAATCAAGCTGCAGTAGGTCGTTGCCTTAACCTATTCAATGACACTGTGATGCATCATTACAGACAAATGTTAAAATGAAGGGAAAAACAAATGTCTCTTGACAACTTTGTAGCGAGACAAACAAGCACTGAACCACAACCAGGTCCTAGTGGTGTTCAGGCAAAACGTAGGAGAGAGAGTACCCCAGAGAAAACATCACTGCCTGATGTGATAATGGAAGGGGACTCCTCTTCCAAACAGTAACAACTCTCCTCCTCCCGCCTCATCACCATCTTCCATACGTCATCAAGAGCCCTCCATAAAGGTAAGAGAAACTTTGGTACTGTATTGTAGTTAGAAAAAACATTGTATTCAGTATAAAATGTATTTGCATGTTAATATTTTGGAGGGTGGGGAACGGAATAATTCAATTCCCTTTATTTCTTATGGGAAAAATCGCTTCGACTTACGATCCGTCTCTGGGAACGGATTAGCATCGTAAGTCGAGGCCCCATTGTATATATATTATATAAATAAAATGTGTGTGTGTAATTACCAAAGTGTAGTTACAGGATGAGAGCTACGCTTGTGGTGTCCCATCTTCCCAGCACTCTTTGTCATATAAAGCTTTGAAACTCCTAACAATTTTGGCCTCCACCACCTTCTCACCTAACTTGTTCCAACCGTCTACCACTCTGTTTGCGAAAGTGAATTTTCTTATATTTCTTCAGCATCTTTGTTTAGTTAGTTTAAATCTATGACCTCTTGTTCTTGAAGTTCCAGCTCTTGGGAAATCTTTCCTATCGATTTTATCAATTCCTGTTACTATTTTGTATGTAGTGATCATATCACCTCTTTTTTTTCCTCTGTCTTCTAGTTTTGACATATTTAAAGCCTCTAACCTCTCCTCGTAGCTCTTGCCCTTCAGTTCTGGGAGCCACTTAGTAGCATGTCTTTGCACCTTTTCCAGTTTGTTGATGTGCTTCTTAAGATATGGGCACCACACAACAACTGCATATTCTAGCTTTGGCCTAACAAAAGTCGTGAACAATTTCTTTAGTATATCGCCATCCATGTAATTAAAAGCAATTCTGAAGTTAGAAAGCGTGGCATAGGCTCCTCGCACAATATTCTTTATGTGGTCCTCAGGTGATAGTTTTCTATCTAGAACCACTCCTAGATCTCTTTCTTTATCAGAATTCTTTAAAGATTTCTCACATAATATATAGGTTGTGTGGGGTCTATGTTCTCCTATTCCACATTCCATAACATGACATTTATTAACATTAAATTCCATTTGCCAAGTGGTGCTCCATATACTTATTTTGTCCAGGTCTTCTTGAAGGGCATGACAGTCATCTAAATTTCTTATCCTTCCTATTATCTTAGCATCATCAGCAAACATGTTCATATAATTCTGTATACCAACTGGTAGATCATTTATGTAGACAATAAACATCACTGGTGCAAGAACTGAACCCTGTGGTACTCCACTTGTGACATTTCTCCATTCCGATACATTGCCTCTGATCACTGCCCTCATTTTTCTATCAGTCAGAAAATTTTTCATCCATGATAGAAGCTTACCTGTCACCCCTCCAATATTTTCCAATTTCCAGAACAACCTCTTATGTGGAACTTTGTCAAAAGCCCTTTTTAGGTCTAGATAGATGCAGTCAACCCAACCATCTCTTTCCTGTAAAATCTCTGTGGCTCGATCATAGAAACTGAGTAAATTCATTACACAGGATCTTCCAGATCGAAAACCATACTGTCTGTCTGATATTATATCATTTCTCTCCAGGTGTTCTACCCATTTAGTTTTAATTAGCTTTTCCAATACTTTCACTATTACACTTGTCAATGATACAGGTCTATAATTAAGGGGGTCTTCCCTGCTTCCACTTTTGTAGATTGGAACTATGTTAGCCTGTTTCCACACATCAGCTACAACTCCTGTAAACAGGGATGCCTGAAAAATCAGGTGAAGTGGAATGCTGAGCTCAGGTGCACATTCTCTCAGAACCCATGGTGAAACTCCATCTGGACCAACTGCTTTGTTCTTATTTAGCTCCTTGATCATATTTTCTACTTCATCTCTAAACACCTCTATCCGCTCTATGTTGTTCTCTGGAATTCTTATTGTCTGGTTCTCTGAAGATTTCATTTTGTACAAACACATTTTGGAACTTTTCGTTTAATGTTTCACACATTTCCTTTTATAAAAGGTGAATGTGTGTGTTTTTTATATGTAAGGTTTTATAAAGTGTGTGTATGTGTAAAATACAGATTTGTGTCCAGTTTTCATTAGGGTATGATGGATTGGGTTAGGTTAAGGTTATATATACAACCTATGTATATAGGTTGTGTGTGTGTTTGTGTAAATCACGAAAATTAAAGAGTACGAATTAAAAAGTACAAAGAAAATTAAAAATTACTCAAGTACTTCCATATTTAATAATACATCTTCAGAAGGAAATCAATTTCCTTCTGAAGATGTAGTATTAAATACTAAAGTACTTAAGGAAATTTTTGTTTCAATTCTTTCTTCATGGTCTGACACCGTCACATTTTCCATCACGTGTTAATTTTCGTGATTTACAAACATATATATATTCACAAGTTATATATATAACCTAACCTAACCCATTCTACCCTAATGGAAACTGGACACAACTCTGCATTTTACACACGATGTGTTGACATCACCACAAGGTCAGAACGTTCACGCCAGCACAACGGTTTTGGACCAAACTGGTCTGGGGTCACAGTTGACCTATTCCCAACAGCCCCCCCCCCCCTCCTATTCCTCACGCAACGCATCTGGTCAGGTCAAGACAAAACCCATACATGAAACAAACAAGAATAACAACAGTTAAATCCGCCAATCACCTGTTAGGAGCACATGTATAAACCAACCACAAAGAACATTTTAACCAACAAAAATCCCACCTTTTAAACCAATCCACCGCCCAAAACGGAACACACACACAACTCACAAGCTGCAGGAAGCTCCGGGGACTCTCAAGTACACAAGGAAACTGATAAATGTGGCCGACAAGGCTTGAAATGCAGAGATGAGAGCAGGAGCAGCAGGGAGGGAGGTTGTTGTGGTCCGGACAAGATCTCCCGGGAAACCCGCCACATATTCCACCATAATAAACACTAACCGACAACCGGGACCAAAAGCCCGCCAAATTTCACTTTCGCGCGGTAAAAGATGTCGCTGATGACCAATGATTTTTCTGGTGTGTGTGTTATGTGTAGCGAATAAATCTTATACTCGCCTCAAACAAAACATTATCTTAATAGCATGACTAATTAGCACTAATTACAGAAGCTACAATCCTTTCCCCAATTACACCTCTTCTCATCTTGTTGGATCGAGGGAGCTGAGGTGTAATCACCATGTAATTGGGGAAAGGATTGTAGCTTCTGTAATTAGTGCTATTTAGTTATGCTATTAAGACAATGAGATAATGGAGCGAGTATAAGATTTACTCGCTATATATGTATACCTATCCACCGCTGCCCACTGGATAGGAGGCGGTGTGCAGAACAAATATATCAACTGCTGACACTAGCTCTCCACATATGTCAGTTGCTTAATTTAAAATTAGTCTTTGTTTTTGTATTATGTGTCCGGCTTTTTGGTCTGTATGCCTTTTGTGTTTAGTCAAGTTTATTCAAGCTTTAGTCATTAGTGTTTTTTCCTGCCCGAAACGCTTTGCGTAATAGTGGCTTTAGGCATTGTATGTACTAGCTCTATCTATAAAGCCAACAAACTTTGTAAAATCTCTTTATGTATGTACCTTTGCCTAAATAAAAATTATTATTATTATTATTATTATTATTATTATTATTATTATTATTATTATAGTGGGGCGTTTTGGGAGATGTTTTCTTTGGGTAAAATGGTACTAATGTTTTCAAGTGTTTTATGGGTTTTGTACATGGTGAAGTGGATGGATATATGCTTTCTCCTTGTGTAGTGTTCATTTATGTTCCCCATCGTACGCCTTTATTCGTCACTACTGTAATTTTCCTTCTGTGCTGAGGGACGGGTTGTTTAATCACCTGTTTTGTGTTGGTTATTTCAATTTTATTATGAGTCATGTGTGTGCTATCTAACTCACTGTGTAATGGTGCTTTGGTAACTGTTTTTATATTGTATTTATGTGTTGTATAAATAAAAGAGAGAGAAAAGGTGCTTAATTTAGAAACTGTACTTGTGGTCGATCTCGAACCCATTGTTGATGTGACGACTTATATTGAATTTTGTAACTAGCTCATCAAGATTGTAACTTGCTTAGCTAAATGTATTGTGGGGTTCAGTCCCTGAGCCCATTATGTGCCTCTGTAACCCTTTCCACTTCCGCCCGCAAGATGGGTATGGGGTGCATAATAAGTGAACTAAACTAACTGTGTTATGTAATTTCCTAAGTGTAATTACCTAAGTGTAGTTACAGTTTGAGAGCTACGCTCGTAGTGTCCCGTCTTCCCAGCACTCTGTCGTATAACGCTTTAAAATTACTGACGGAAATTACTTATTAATTATTATAAGAATTTTCTTATATAACTCCGGCAGCTTTGTTTCATTAGTTTAAATTTATGACCTCTTGTTCTTGAAGTTGTCTCAGGAATTCTTCCCTATCAATGTTATCGATGCCTGTTACTATTTTGTACGTAGTGATCATATCGCCTCTTCTAGCTTCTAGTTTTTGGCATATTTAATGCCTCAAGTTCAAGTTCAAGTATGTTTATTGAGATAAGCAATAAATACATCTCAAAGGGATAGAGTAGCTTAGGCTATTTCTACCCCCCATTAATGCCTCTAACCTCTCCTCGTAGCTCTTGTCCTTCAGTTCTGGGAGCCCCTTAGTGTCATGTCTTTGTATCTTTTGTTGTGTGTTTGTTTACTTGAATTATCCAGAGGAGACCATTTCTCTGTGGCAGCCTCGGCTAGGAGAGAATACCAGTGGCTTGTCAAATGTTCCCTCGTATTGCTACCTGGGGGAATGTGTATGTGAGGCGCCCTGATGATTGATTGATGAAGATTAAGCCACCCAAAAGGTGGCACGGGCATGAATAGCCCGTAAATGGTGGCCCTTTTGAGCCATTACCAGTATCAAGAGCTGATACTGGAGATCTGTGGAGATGCGACTGCACCCTGCGTGACGGGAGATGTCTCCCTTGTGAGGTGCCCTATATATATAACGCATATATATACGAATCGATAAGATGCAAACACCACGGGAGACATCTCCCGTCACGCAGGGTGCAGTCGCGCCTCCACAGATCTCCAGTATCTTCTATTGACACTGGTAATGGCTCAAAAGGGCCACCACTTACGAGCTATTCATGCCCGTGCTACCTTTTGGGTGGCTTCATCTTCATCTTAACACATTCACAAAGGAGACATCTCCCGTCATGCAGGGTGCATTCGCACCTCCACAGATCTCCAGTATCAGCTTTTGATACTGGTAATGGCTCAAAAGGGCAACCACTTACGGGCTATTCATGCCCGTGCCACCTTTTGGGTGGCTTAATCTTCATCAATCAATCAATCATGCAAACACCACTAATACGGTACATATCTATCCTATTGGTGGTGGTGCTAGTGGTACAGAGGCGCTCTATACCCCATCCTGTTAGCAGCAATAGAAAAAAAATAGGCTACAGGAGACACAATAGGCTCCGGAACTCAACCATCTCCCCCCCCCCACAGTTTCATTAGCTAAGCAATTTTTGTTTATAAAAGTAGAAGAAATACAATAAGAAATTACATGACACGAAGAACAACATAAACCCAGACCTGGGCAACAAACATCTCAGAATGAACACCTTACATGGTACATCAACTCAAGAACGGTAAGAGATAAACACAAACAATGAAACAGAGCACAAAACAGGAAACACAAAACACATACACAGAAACACAATCATGGACACCGAGGAAACACATGACAACGAATATTGGAACACGAGACACAACAAGCCAGAAGGACCACACAGTAAACACAAAAAAACCAACCCACACAAATACAGGACCGGAACACACACGAACCGGGAAATACAGAACTTTATTCATAAATCTAACTTTTTTTGTTGAGATATATACAAGAGTTGTTACATTCTTGTACAGCCACTAGTACGCGTAGCGTTTCGGGCAGGTCCCTGGAATACGATCCCCGCCGCGAAGAATCGTTTTTTCATCCAAGTACACATTTTACTGTTGCGTTAAACAGAGGCTACAGTTAAGGAATTGCGCCCAGTAAATCCTCCCCGGCCAGGATACGAACCCATGACATAGCGCTCGCGGAACGCCAGGCGAGTGTCTTACCACTACACCACGGAGACTGTGAAACTACAAGAAATACAAGAAGAAAAAGCATGACATAATTAAACAAAACAAAAATCCCCCCACAGCCACACACCAAAACAAACACCTGAACGCACAGGAATCGGAAAACAGAACCACAACCACACACCCAAACCCACAAGCAGACATTCCGGAACACGCAGGAACCGGGCACAAGAGAACCCCAACCCCACACGCAACCACAAACACCACAACCACACGTACACACACACAAACACGCAGGAACCGGGGAAACAAAAAACATCCATCCACACACCCCCACACGGAAACAAAACACTGGAACGCACGGGAACCTGGAGTAACAGGAATAAAGTCAATAACGCCCATATTTCTCTGGAAACTTACACACCAGATACCGCTTACAGTACATATTCCAAATCAACCACTCCTCATATGGAGGGCAGACGTTCACGACGACGCAGGCGCACCATGAACTCCAGAATGACTAAGTCAGGCGGTGCCCCGGGCGGAGGCGACCCCACCCGAGCAGGGAACATCGAAGACGAAGGTCAAAGAGGCGTTAACTCCGCCGCCGATGGAACAGGGGGCGGGGGCACGGAATCCATCAGGCGAACATCCTTTATCAGGACCAGCACCAACCCACGAGGCCTACTAACATCCTCGGCAGGGGGCACCACCCCCCCACGGGGAACAAACTGACGCTGGCGAGGCAGCCGAAGCAGAAACCAAAGTCCCTCCATAGGGACTATGGAGTCCCTCCCTAGGGATTCTGATGCCCTCAGAATCCCTATTATCACACACGGCAGCCCACTCACGAGGGGGCGACACACTCCCAGCTATCCTAGAACGCTTAGACACAGGCTGTTGATCATCTCAACTGTCGCCACCAGCAGGGGGCATCCGAGGAGAACACCCGGCCGGCTGCATCACACCGCGCAGAATGTGACCCCGAAGCACAGCAGCCTCGACGACGGAGGGCACAAGCCCACACAGCACAGCTGACACGGAAACTGAAGACGGAGCAGACAGCCGGAGGAGGCGAGGGCGGGTCCCCACGCACGACCACCCCCACCACCAAGGTGGCGTGGTGGAGGAGGCTTCCCAGCAGACGGCAGGGAAGCCTCCTCCACCACGCCATCACAAGACGACAGGTCCGGAGCCACCAACGGGGAAAGTCCTCCTCCCTAAACAACTTCACGAGAGCCGGCGCCACACCGCAGCAGTCCGCCACTGGTGCCGTGCCACACCTAACACACGTCCCAGACACCCGTCCACCTGCCTGAAGAGATAGGGACACTATGGTCCCATAGTTACCACAGTAACGTCGTAGTAACTTGTCGGGAACTGGAAGGGGGACCCCATGCAGCACCACATAGGCGAGGGAGCAGCAGAAACAGTCTTTACAGTCTCCGTGGTGTAGTGGTAAGACACTCGCCTGGCGTTCCGCGAGCGCTATGTCATGGGTTCGTATCCTAGTCTGGGAGGATTTACTGGGCACAAATCCTTAACTGTAGCCTCTGTTTAACGCAACAGTAAAATGTGTACTTGGTTGTAACAACGATTCTTCGCGGCGGGGGTCGTATTCCAGGGACCTGCCCGAAACGCTACGCGTACTAGTGGCTGTACAAGAATGTAACAACTCTTGTATATATCTCAACAAAAAAAACCCAGTTACGGTACAAGCGTAGCAGGGAGGGAGAGCAAACGACCATCATAACGGGCTACTAGCACCTTGTAAACAGGCGGAGAGCTGAACTTAACAAGCGGTGGTTCCTAAGAAGCTGCCGGGCGTCAGTGCTAGCAACTAGCTAAGCAAGGTGATAGCACTGACGAACTAAATCAACATTCTCTACGCTTACAGCAGTACACCAGTTTGAGTTCACCAGTAACTTGTGATACAGAATAGTACATTTATAATGTGTTCATTTACACGAGTTTAAACGTCAATTATTTACCCAAGTCATAACATGTATTAGTAGGCATCCATCAGTCTCAGGAGAAATTACCTGATGTATATATTTGAAATTATATACAGATGTATATTTGAAATTATATACAAATGTATATTTGAAATTATATACAAATGTATATTTGAAATTATAACAAGATTTTGATTTATAAGCTACATTTATCAATGATTTAAAAATCATTACAGTTGTCAAATTCAGAGCTAGAAGCGATGTCCGTAACCACTTACGTCAATCCTTACACGATATGGTCGAATCAACAGGTGTACAACAGTTTACATCAAAGTACAATAGTTTACATTTTTGATAATCTAGATCTTGGATTTCTTCACATTCAGTAGTGACGCGAGGCATGTTAATAGTTCAAATCAGGGTTTATATCAATAACGTGGCTAAAGTATGTTGACCAGACCACACACTAGAAGGTGAAGGGACGACGACGTTTCGGTCCGTCCTGGACCATTCTCAAGTCGATTGTCCAATCGACTTGAGAATGGGTTTGTAAATAGGGAAATGGAAAATGTAAACAGGGTTTACATTTACTTAGATCTACATCAACAACTGAGGTAAACTTTCAGAGGCACTTATAAAAGTGTTGGCGAGCCTAAGCCTACCAATAATCCACTTAAGGCGAGTCGAAAAATAGAATTAGTTAATAACTAGTTACTTCAGGGCTGAAGTCTGCTCGCCTCCCAACCCACAAAAAACAAAAAATTACAGTAATTACAAAGATTTATAAAAAAAATATATCAATTTATCAGCTTATTAAGAATTAGAAGAAACATTACAAATGTTTTTAACTTCATTTTTCCCCATTAGCAAAATTAGGTATATACAACAATGTGTTGCTACCCTATTCTATATGAGATATTGAACAGTGTTGATCAAGTTCAATTGATAAGTTCATATTATCTATAAGTTCAATTATTATCCCCATCTCACAGGATAGTTAGTCATACATGGAATCAGGCGAGATAATACCAGCCTTAATACAAAAACCAACCAACTATGACTTAAAGTCAGGAGAGGGAATAATATGTAAGGCTAATATGTATTAGCCCCCACTAGCACAATTTGGGCACAGCACAAGAATATCTTCCAATTCAAGTTCAAGTTCAAGTATGTTTATTGAGATAAGCAATAAATACATCTCAAAGGGATAGAGTAGCTTAGGCTATTTCTACCCCCCAAATCTTCCATATTCCTGAGTGTATGAAGTAATTACAGAGCTCAAAGTACCTCATATCATTAGGTCTGAAGTCACTTATAACAGGGCAGTCACATCAATAAGAAATAATTACACAATTGAGAAGTAAAGTTGACAGAACTTTATTTGTAAAAGTATCTGAGGGCCACAATGCGCATGCGTGGTTGAACTCATATTCATAAAAAGGTGACTATATACGTGTCTCTCACCTTCACTTAAGCCACCTTTAAGACATGACGATAAGAGCATATTGACCTCCACTCCTGAGAGGCCTTGACCCCACCTGCTGCATGTTGACCTGTTAGGGGGCTCAGAGGTCAACTGGAGCGCGGCCAGTACGGGTTCAATGGCCAATACTACCTTGTTTCAACGTTGACAGGTTATAAAGTCAAGCGTTGCAAATCGTACTAATTTAATGAATTCTAATACTTCTGTTTAGAATTATAATTAGAATTATAATGAATTCTAATTCTGATAATA
This sequence comes from Procambarus clarkii, assembly GCF_040958095.1. Lineage (NCBI taxonomy): Eukaryota > Metazoa > Arthropoda > Malacostraca > Decapoda > Cambaridae > Procambarus > Procambarus clarkii. The sequence continues at coordinate 8,612,089 of NC_091154.1, forward strand.
TTTTAAATCCTTCCAGCCTTTATTTTTTGTATTAAAAAGGTGACATAGACATTTTCTGCACATCTGTGTGGCAATTTGCTCTCAATTATAGCCGCTTAATAATCGTTATCGACTAAATAGGATAGTTAATGAGCTCCGTCGAAGACCTATAATCAAGGTCAAATTATACATCATATAATGTAGCCGTGCAGGCTATATATATATGGGCTCTTCTAGTGCGAGAAGTTAAGGATGGAGAGGATGTGAATGGATGTATATGGCCGTCACTCGCTGGCTCAAGGTATAGTCCCGTCTGGGTGGCAAAGGAGTGTCTTCGCGCGCACCTCTGGCCCCGAGCGCCTTGTTGCCATATTTCAATTATTGATGAGTGTTTTGCATTACCCTCAGTTGTGCTCAACTCTTTAACACATCTGTAACGTTATATATATGCACTGCACAATGGCTGATAACATATCCATTCACTAGATTAACTGGAGATTCGAACTCTGATCTAGGTAGCCCGAGACTGTTGGCATACCAACTTGCCATGGCAGCCAACAGAAAGGAAGGATCTCAGGAGTACCAACTGGTTACCAGTTGAACGAATCCGACTCCACTGCGGGGACCCTAAACTTTTAACACAGCCAAAAACCCTCTAAAACTGTTCTTATATTCTCAAAAAATCATATATTATGTTCACACGCTGCTCTCCTATCACTACACTACGCGCTAATCTGTCGCCATCTTACACACGGTATCTGTGCTTGGGGTTCAACCACTGCACACTACCTCTAGTACCTCTAATTACCCATCATCACTCAGCAAATATCTGCCACCAGAACGATAACAAACTGTCTTCAGACAACACACAGCTCCCATGTTGAAGTCCATTAACATGCTAAATATACACTCACTCCACACATTCCCCGAGGAGTTATGATCCTCCACGGAGGAGTAAGATCCTCCACGAAGGAGTTAGGATCCTCCACGGAGGACTTAGGATCCTCCACGGAGGAGTTAGGATCCTCCACGGAGGAGTAAGATCCTCCATGGAGGAGCTAGGATCCTCCACGAAGGAGTTAGGATCCTCCACGGAGGAGTTAGGATCCTCCACGGAGGAGTAAGATCCTCCATGGAGGAGTTAGGATCCTCCACGAAGGAGTTAGGATCTTCCACGGAGGACTTAGGATCCTCCACGGAGGAGTTAGGATCCTCCACAGAGGAGTAAGATCCTCCATGGAGGAGTTAGGATCCTCCACGGAGGAGTAAGATCCTCCATGGAGGAGTTAGGATCCTACACGGAGGAGTAAGATCCTCCACAAGGGAGTTAGGATCCTCTACGGAGTAGTTAGGATCCTCCACGGAGGAGTAAGATCCTCCATGAAGGAGTTAGAATCCTCCACAGAGGAGTAAGATCCTCCATGGAGGAGTTAGGATCCTCCATGGAGGAGTTAGGATCCTCCACGGGGGAGTTAGGATTCTCTACGGAGTAGTTAGGTTCCTCCATGAAGGAGTTAGGATCCTCCACAGGGAGTTAGGATCCTCCACGGAGGAGTTAGGATCCTCCACGGAGGAGTTAGGATCCTCCACGGAGGAGTTAGGATCCTCCACGGGGGAGTTAGGATCCTCCACGGAGGAGTTAGGATTCTCCATGGGAGAGTTAGGATCCTCCACGGGGGAGTTAGGATCCTCCACGGAGGAGTTAGGATCCTCCACGGGGGAGTTAGGATCCTCCACGGAGGAGTTAGGATCCTCCACGGGAGAGTTAGGATCCTCCACGGAGGAGTTAGGATCCTCCACGGAGGAGTTAGGATCCTCCACGGAGGAGTTAGGATCCTCCACGGAGGAGTTAGGATCCTCCACGGAGGAGTTAGGATCCTCCACGGAGGAGTTAGGATCCTCCACGGAAGAGTTAGGATCCTCCATGGGAGAGTTAGGATCCTCCACAGGAGAGTTAGGATCCTCCACGGGAGAGTTAGGATCCTCCACGGGAGAGTTAGGATCCTCCACGGAGGAGTTAGGATCCTCCATGGGGAAGTTAGGATCCTCCACAGGGAGTTAGGATCCTCCACGGGAGAGTTAGGATCCTCCACGGGGAGTTAGGATCCTCCACAGGAGAGTTAGGATCTTCCACGGAGAGTTAGGATCCTCCACGGAGGAGTTAGGGTCCTCCACGGGAGAGTTGGGATCCTCCACGGGAGAGTTAGGATCCTCCATGGAGGAGTTAGGATCCTCCATGGGAAAGTTAGGATTCTCCACGGGAGAGTTAGGATCCTCCACAGGAGAGTTAGGATCTTCCACGGGGAGTTAGGATCCTCCACGGGGGAGTTATGATCCTCCACGGGAAAGTTAGGATCCTCCACAGAAGAGTTAGGATCCTCCACAGAAGAGTTAGGATCTTCCACGGAGAGTTAGGATCCTCCACGGGGGAGTTATGATCCTCCACGGGAAGTTAGGATCCTCCACAGGAAGTTAGGACCCTCCACGGGGGAGTTAGGCTCCTCCACTGGGAGTTAGGCTCCTCCACCGGGAGTTAGGATCCTCAACAGGGAGTTAGGCTCCTCCACCGGGAGTAAGGATCCTCCACGGGGAAGTTAGGACCCTCCACGGGGGAGTTAGGATCCTCTACAGGGGAGTTAGGGTCCTCCACAGGGAGTTAGGATCCTCCACCGGGAGTTAGGATCCTCAACAGGGAGTTAGGCTCCTCCACCGGGAGTAAGGACCCTCCACGGGGGAGTTAGGATCCTCTACAGGGGAGTTAGGGTCCTCCACAGGGAGTTAGGATCCTCCACAGGGAGTTAGGATCCTCCACAGGGCATCGTAACTAATATAAACAAGACGATATTTATCATAAATGAACACATCATTAAGTCAACAGTCGCCCGCGGGTTGCCAGGGGTACGATATCAAGAGGAAAACATCGTGTTTACCTTTCATTTTGCGGGATTATGTGAGGTATTGACATGTGTGTGTTGACTCTTGGCTCTCTCTCTCTCTCTCTCTCTCTCTCTCTCTCTCTCTCTCTCTCTCTCTCTCTCTCTCTCTCTCTCTCTCTCTCTCTCTCTCTCTCTCTCTCTCTCTCTCTGTCTTTTCTCTCCTCCTTCTCTTTTCTTCTCTCTCTTTTCTCTGCCTCTCTCATTAGAGCTCCACCGAAAATTCATTCCTGATTTCCTGGAAATTGCAAAAAAAGGGGGGGGGGGGGTTGCTGTAGCTGTTTATATATCTTTAAGGTTGGCACTGGGGCTGCTCTTGACTAGCCTATGAGACTCCCATACTACCCATGTGTCATCTTGGAAAGTTTAGTGAGGTGTATGGCATCTGACATCATACTTTAGACAGACAAACTTTCTATTTTACACACACACACACACACACACACACACACACACACACACACACACACACACACACACACACACACACACACACACACACACACACACATATATATATATATATATATATATATATATATATATATATATATATATATATATATATTATTAAATATGACCGAAAAAGTAAGATTAATAATTCTAACACGAATTTTCTCAATATTTCTTATATTTCTTTTCACTGTTGATGGTAATTGAAAAATCAATTCTCCAAAATTCATTTTTATTTGTACTCTGACGCGACACGTGAACGCGTTTCGTAATAACTTATTACATTTTCAAAGACTTTAGTTTACACACACAACTATAACTTGCAAACACTAAACAGAGTTTAAACAGCAATGATTTTATACCCGCATTTGGGTGAGGTGATATGTTACAACAGTTTTGGATGAGGTGAAAACAAACTTTCAACACAAGACAGAACACGAAACAATGGGTATAATATTGGGTAAAGTTAAAGGTAAGAATGGAAGTAACTGCAAAGGGCCTATTGGACCATATTTCTTGATGCTTCTATATTGGTGCGGAGTCTTGAAGTGGGTAGAATATAGTTGTGCATTAATTGGCTGTTGATTGCTGGTGTCGACTTCTTAATGTGTAGTGCCTCGCAGATGTCAAGCCGCCTGCTATCGCTGTATCTATCGATGATTTCCGTGTTTTTTGTTAAGACTTCTCTGGTGATGGTTTGGTTGTGGGAAGAGATTATATGTTCCTTAATGGAGCCCTGTTGCTTATGCATCGTTAATCGCCTGGAAAGAGATGTTGTTGTCTTGCCTATATGCTGAGTTCTTTGAGGCTTACAGTCCCCAAGTGGGCATTTGAAGGCATAGACGACGTTGGTCTCTTTTAAAGCGTTCTGCTTTGTGTCTGGAGAGTTTCTCATGAGTAGGTTGGCCGTTTTCTTGGTTTTATAGTAAATCGTCAGTTGTATCTTCTGATTTTTGTCTGTAGGGATAACGTTCCTATTAACAATATCTTTCATGACCCTTTCCTCCGTTTTATGAGCTGTGGAAAAGAAGTTCCTGTAAAATAGTCTAATAGGGGTTACAGGTGTTGTGTTAGTTGTATCTTCAGAGGTTGCATGGCGTTTCACCTTCCTTCTTATGATGTCTTCAACGAAACCATTGGAGAAACCGTTGTTGACTAGGACCTGCCTTACCCTACAGAGTTCTTCATCGACTTGCTTCCATCCTGAGCTGTGGCTGAGAGCATGGTCGACATAAGCGTTAACAACACTCCTCTTGTACCTGTCTGGGCAGTCACTGTTGGCATTCAGGCACATTCCTATGTTTGTTTCCTTAGTGTAGACTGCAGTGTGGAAACCTCCGCTCCTTTCCGTGACTGTTACATCTAGAAAGGGCAGCTTCCCATCCTTCTCCATCTCGTAAGTGAAACGCAACACAGAATTCCGCTCAAATGCCTCCTTCAGCTCCTGCAGATGTCTGACATCAGGTACCTGTGTAAAAATGTCGTCAACATACCTGCAGTATATGGCCGGTTTCAAGTTCATGTCGACTAAGACTTTTTGCTCGATGGTACCCATGTAGAAGTTCGCAAACAGGACACCTAGGGGAGAACCCATGGCGACCCCATCTACTTGCTTATACATGTGCCCATCCGGGCTCAAGAAGGGTGCCTCTTTAGTACAAGTTAAATATATATATATATATATATATATATATATATATATATATATATATATATGTATATATATGTACATATGGAGGTGATCATGTCCACATAACTGCTTCTGTTGCTGAATGGAAAACGTGGGTTTAATTTATTATGAAGCCTAGTCTCCATCACAAATATTTTATTTTTTATATATTTTTTTTATCATGCACAAATATTTTATTAATAAATTCCGGAAAGTTTTATTAATATACCGTTATTGTTTTGAAATGTTAAATGGTTGATATTTTGGGTTCAGATTCGCATTTGTTTACATTCTAAACTTTGTTTAATGTCTACACAAATGTCAAAACTGTCTGTCACGGCTTATTCAAACACTCCATTTCTCTTCTGGCTGAGAAAAACTAAGTTATTTTTCTTTGGCATTATTTAGCGAAATATGCTGTTTTCTCTAGCATGTGTTAGCATAACCCGCTACCTCTCTCTCTCTAGCATGTGTTAGCATAACCCGCTACCTCTCTCTCTCTAGCATGTGTTAGCATAACCCGCTACGTCTCTCTCTAGCATGTGTTAGCATAACCCGCTACCTCTCTCTCTCTAGCATGTGTTAGCATAACCCGCTACATCTCTCTCTAGCATGTGTTAGCATAACCCGCTACATCTCTCTCTAGCATGTGTTAGCATAACCCGCTACGTCTCTCTCTAGCATGTGTTAGCATAACCCGCTATACCTCTCTCTCTCTAGCATGTGTTAGCATAACCCGCTACCTCTCTCTCTCTAGCATGTGTTAGCATAACCCGCTACGTCTCTCTCTAGCATGTGTTAGCATAACCCGCTACCTCTCTCTCTCTAGCATGTGTTAGCATAACCCGCTACATCTCTCTCTAGCATGTGTTAGCATAACCCGCTACGTCTCTCTCTAGCATGTGTTAGCATAACCCGCTACGTCTCTCTCTAGCATGTGTTAGCATAACCCGCTACGTCTCTCTCTAGCATGTGTTAGCATAACCCACTACCTCTCTCTAGCACCTTCCTCTCTCTCTCTATGTATCCTTCTCTCTCTCCTGCCTCTCGTGTGGTGGCGGCTCTGGGGAGGAGCCGGCTGCTCTATATTACAATTTCCTGGTTTTATTGTGATAATATTCTTCTCTGTGTTTGTACTCACCTAATTGTACTCACCTAATTGTGCTTGCGGGGGTTGAGCTTTGGCTCTTTGGTCCCGCCTCTCAACAGTCAATCATCTGGTGTACAGGTTCCTGAGCCTATTGGGCTCTATCATATCTACATTTGAAACTGTGTATGGAGTCAGCCTCCACCACATCACTTCCTAATGCATTCCATTTACTAACTACTCTGACACTGAAAAAGTTCTTTCTAACGTCTCTGTGGCTCATTTGGGTACTCAGCTTCCACCTGTGTCCCCTTGTTCGCGTCCCACCAGTGTTGAATAGTTCATCCTTGTTTACCCGGTCGATTCCCCTGAGGATTTTGTAGGTTGTGATCATGTCCCCCCTTACTCTTCTGTCTTCCAGTGTCGTAAGGTGCATTTCCCGCAGCCTTTCCTCATAACTCATGCCTCTTAGTTCTGGGACTAGTCTAGTAGCATACCTTTGGACTTTTTCCAGCTTCGTCTTGTGCTTGACAAGGTACGGGCTCCATGCTGGGGCCGCATATTCCAGGATTGGTCTTACATATGTGGTGTACAAGATTCTGAATGATTCCTTACACAGGTTCCTGAACGCTGTTCTGATGTTAGCCAGCCTCGCATATGCCGCAGACGTTATTCTCTTTATGTGGGCTTCAGGAGACAGGTTTGGTGTGATATCAACTCCTAGATCTTTCTCTCTGTCTGTTTGGTGTGTGTGTGTGTGTGTGTGTGTGTGTGTGTGTGTGTGTGTGTGTGTGTGTGTGTGTGTGTGTGTGTGTGTGTGTGTGTTGTGTGTGTGTGTGTGTGTGTGTGTGTGTGTGTGTTGTGTGTGTGTGTGTGTGTGTGTTGTGTGTGTGTGTGTTGTGTGTGTGTGTGTTGTGTGTGTGTGTGTGTGTGTGTGTGTGTGTGTGTGTGTGTGTGTGTGTGTGTGTGTCCCGCTATACGGGACCACCCGTATAGCGTTTTGGGCAGCTCCTTAATCCAAAGGCTACAGTTAAGGATTGGTGCCCAGTCAATCCTCCCCGGCCAGGATAGGAACCCCAGGCCAAAGCGCCAAGCGAGTGTCTTACCACTGCACCACGGGGGACTGCTATATATATATAGGGGGACATTTTATATAGTCTACCCTAATTACTTCCTCTGGGTATTTCATATGTGGTGATCATGTCTCAGCTTCTTTCTCTTTATCAGTGATATAAGGAGAGAGAGAGAGAGAGAGAGAGAGAGAGAGAGAGAGAGAGAGAGAGAGAGAGAGAGAGAGAGAGAGAGAGAGAGAGAGAGAGAGAGAGAGAGAGAGAAAGAGAGAGAGAGAGAGAGAGAGAGAGAAAGAGAGAGAGAGAGAGAGAGAGAGAGAGAGAGAGAGAGAGAGAGAGAGAGAGAGAGAGAGAGAGAGAGAGAGAGAGAGACAGAGAGACAGAGAGAGAGAGAGAGAGAGAGAGAGAGAGAGAGAGAGAGAGAGAGAGAGAGAGAGAGAGAGAGAGAGAGAGAGAGAGAGAGAGAGAGAGAGAGAGAGAGAGAGAAAGAGAGAGAGAGAGAGAGAGAGAGAGAAAGAGAGAGAGAGAGAGAGAGAGAGAGAGAGAGAGAGAGAGAGAGAGAGAGAGAGAGAGAGAGAGAGAGAGAGAGAGAGAGAGAGAGAGAGAGACAGAGAGACAGAGAGAGAGAGAGAGAGAGAGAGAGAGAGAGAGAGAGAGAGAGAGAGAGAGAGAGAGAGAGAGAGAGAGAGAGAGAGAGAGAGAGCGGGAAGACAGTCCCGGGTAATGTTCCCGCCACAATTTCGCGCCAAATAAACGCCAACTGGGCCCGCGAAATTACCCCGTTGAAGTGGACCAGACTGACATGTGTTGGTCCTTAAACCCACTCCTGAGGGCCACCATCCGGCTTAAGCCAGTTACACAGGAACACCACGTCCCTGGCTTAAGCCAGTTACACAACGTCCCTGGCTTAAGCCAGTTACACAGGAACACCACGTCCCTGGCTTAAGCCAGTTACACAGGAACACCACGTCCCTGGCTTAAGCCAGTTACACAGGAACTCCACGTCCCTGGCTTAAGCCAGTTACACAGGAACTCCACGTCCCTGGCTTAAGGCTGAAGAATACCAACTGGCTTAAGTCTTACTAAAATACCAATAAAGTTATTTTGGAAGGCCATCTGGCTTGGTCCAGTTAAGCCAGTTAGCGAGGCAATAAATACAAGGAATAAGCCAGTGAGACAGTAATTAACGTTATATCATTGTTTAAAGTAAGTTTGTTTTCAGATTAAATTTCCACATACCGAAGAGTTTTCACCTCAATCAAGTTTCAGTTTATATATAAAATCAATTGAATTATACAATAAATTTTCAAATCAAATGACCTTCAGACAACAATATCTTCAATAACTACAAGACAAAACGCAACCAAAATTACTATAATATATACAGTATAATAAAAAAATTAAAATTTACCATCCATATATAAATTAATGCTGCTAGATTTTCATATATAAGTTATTTTAAAGTTTATAATACCACTGAAGACTTCAAGCTAACACAAGATGGTGGTAAAAAGTTATAATTATTTATATAACTACATTGGTCTTACTATAATGTAAATCCAAAATGTTCTCCGAAATTCGTATAATAATGTATAATGAATTATAAAATTCGTATAATGTAATTCCTTTGATATTACAGATTGTTAAAATTTCAGTGGTAGTGATAAAGGAACATTGAAGGAAAAAATATGCTAAAATAAATATAAATATATAATTATATGACAGTATATAATTATATATGACACATATAATTATATATATTAGTATATTTTGGTAGCAGTCTTTCTTGTAATCATATGTTGTTAAATATGACCGGAAAAGTAAGATAAATAATTCTAACACGAATTTTCTCAATATTTCTTATGTTTCTTTTCACTGACGATGGTAATTGAAAAATCAGTTCTCCAAAATTCATTTTTATTTCTTGTCTGACGCGACGCCTGAACGCGTTTCGTAATAACTTATTACATTTTCAAAGTCTTTAGTTTACACACACACAACTGTAACCTGTAAACACGCTAATCCGTCATACTTATACTCGCATTTGGGTGAGGTGATATGATACAACAGTTTTGGATGAGGTGAACACAAACTTTCAACACAAGATAGAACACGAAACAATGGGTATAATATTTTGTAAGTTAAAGGGGAAGAATGGAAGTAACTGCAAAGGGCCTATTGGCTCATATTTCTTGATGCTTCTATATTGGTACGGAGTCTTGAAGTGGGTAGAATATAGTTGTGCATTAATTGGCTGTTGATTGCTGGTGTCGACTTCTTGATGTTATCATGAGGTTATCTTGAGATGATTTCGGGGCTTTAGTGTCCCCGCGGCCCGGTCCTCGACCAGGCCTCCACCCCCCAGGAAGCAGCCCGTGACAGCTGACTAACACCCAGGTACCTATTTTACTGCTAGGTAACAGGGGCATAAGGGTGAAAGAAACTCTACCCATTGTTTCTCGCCGGCGCCTGGGATCGAACCCAGCACCACAGGATCACAAGTCCAGCGTGCTGTCCGCTCGGTTCCCAATACCGATGTGTATGCATATAATACACATCATATCATATATGCAATATAATACAGAGATCATATAATACACATCCATATATTACATAATAATATGTAATATGTCAAATCAACCGAACTGCGACCCATTTTAACCGCTCTTATTGTTATAAATCTCCCTTAGGGGGGGGGGGGGTCCCTGTGGCGCAGTTGGCCTCGTTCTAGAGTCGCAATCGTATCCCAGGTATAAGAATATCGGTAGGTAGTGAGATTACAATATCTTTTAACAGTAATATATCCTAAGACAGCCAAAAATATCGTTCATAATTTCTTTCGGGGTTGAAATACTATAGAAAAAAACGAAGATAGTCGAATATACAATTTAAAAAAAAAGGAGCGCGTTGATTGGTTATGGTGATGACGTCACTTGCCAATTTTAAAATCTGATTGGCTCTAGTGATATTCAAGAAATTAAATTCCAAGCTGTGATTGGATGAGGCAATATTTAATCCTGAGCGCTGATTGGTTCAAGCGTTGGCCCCGTACGTTAATATATTTGTCACAATCAAATATTTTTTGTTGGTCGAAATACCCATTTTGTGGATAATTAATGACGATAGACAACAACAAAATAAGGCTTCCTGTCCCCGACAGTGGGTAAAATCCCTATTTCCCCAGAATACGACCCGCCAAAGCGTCTAACAACCTGGGGCCTATTCACTGTTGGGTAAACAGAGGCGTACAGTTAAGGATTGGCGCCCAGTCAATCCTCCCCGGCCAGGATACGAACCCAGGCCAAGGCGCTCATGCCTGGCCAGGCCGGACGAGCGTCTTACCAGTAACAGTAAAGATATCGGTTAAGAGGCGGGACCAAAGAGCCGAAGCTCAACCCCCGCAAGCACAACTAGGTGCCAAGTTTGCCAGATTGGGCTACAAGTAGCGAATTGGGCTACTTTTGAAAGACCCGCGCTCCCAAATTTTTAATTTAGCTACTTGCGACTTTTTGGGCTAGTTTAAAAGCAAGTTGGGCTAGTAATGTTAAACTGGACGATGAGTATTTATGCTTTTATAATGTACTGTGTTCAAATCACAGCCGCGTCAAACAGCCTGATTGACTTACCTGGCCTCCAGTGGTAAGCCCACTTACCACTGGAGGCCAGGTCAGAGACCGGCCCCCTGGGGACATTGATTCTAGGAACCTTTGAAAGAGAAAGTAACCGCAAGGCAAGGTAATCCCCCCCAGGGGCCTTAGACTTCCCAACCTTAATTGTCGTTAATACTTCATCCCGAAAGTTACACCTGGTTCCACAGATCTTCATTAAGGGGAGAAAGTTATCTAGAAATGTACAGATTGATAAATGATTGTAAACATCCTTTACAGTTAATAACTTTGTCAGGAAGACGATGGTTGGCAAGGAACGGTAGTGTAAAGTGGCTGTTAGATCAGTGGGAGTCTTTAACAACTGATTACCATATCACTTCTTGCTCTTGTGATAAATATGTTACAAGGCAACTATTTTCAATGTACGCTGATCCCTCCAATAAGCTATATTTCACATGTCTCAGACCAATCCTAAATGATTTTGAAAGTATGAATTGACTTTATCAAAAGATGAAGTAGATCAGTGTAGCCTTCACACTGTCTTACAAAACTTCACTCTTGGAATACTCAGAAGAATCTTTCGTCCTCATCATGCAAAGCTTCATGTTAATTTGGACTACAATTATATATGTCTGCCTTTGGAGAAAGTGGATTTTGGTTACGAATTTTCAACACTTCTGGCAACTAACAGACAAAACAATTTTATAACCTAGGAAAAATTTCAAAATATTCAAGATGCCATAATATTTTAGTGAAAGTTTGCCAAGAGCTTTCTCGTATTCCAAGTAATTCTGAAACATTAAAAAACGTGAAAAATCTGTCACCTTTTATATGTCTTAGTCACACACGACCACTATTTTCAGAACTTCGATTAGTATTAGCTGACCTAATCTAAGCTTAGTGAAATTGAAAGTCAGTGGTGCACACTGTTAACCATTGACTAGTAAAACATTTGTGAGGGACAAATTCCAACATCTGGACCGTCATTTTAGACCAAAGCAATAACGTCAAGAACACTGCTGGCGATCCCGTATTGATTGACCTCGCTGAATTTGCTTTGAAAATATACAGCTTACCAATCAGTAATGTCTTTGTTTAACGGGTATTTTCTAGAGTAACATCTGTGAAAACTAAACTGAGAAATGGAATGGGACTTGAACTTTTGACATCAATCTTGAGAATCAAAACATATCTTAAAGAAAACGTAATTTGTTACTCATAATTTGAACCACTCATGACAATGCTTAAATATGAGTCTCCAATATACAAGAACGAGCCTGTGGATGCAGACGAAGATCTTCTTGATAATCTTCAACTGTGAATACTTGGAAGGACTGTACAACCATTATGCTTCAAACAGCAAATATTGGTAGGTTATTCTATTATCATATTTTGTATATATATATATATATATATATATATATATATATATATATATATATATATATATATATATATATATATATATATATATATGTCGTACCTAGTAGCCAGAACTCACTTCTCAGCCTACTATTCAAGGCCCGATTTGCCTAATAAGCCAAGTTTTCCTGAATTAATATATTTACTATAATTTTTTTCTTATGAAATGATAAAGCCACCCATTTCTCTATGTATGAGGTCAATTTTTTTTTATTGGAGTTAAAATTAACGTAGATATATGACCGAACCTAACCAACCCTACCTAACCTAACCTAACCTATATTTATAGGTAAGGTTAGGTTAGGTTGCCAAAAAAAGCTAGGTTAGGTTAGGTTAGGTAGGTTAGGTAGACGAAAAAACATTAATTCATGAAAACTTGGCTTATTAGGCAAATCGGGCCTTGAATAGTAGGCTGAGAAGTGCGTTCTGGCTATTAGGTACGACATATATATATATATATATATATATATATATATATATATATATATATATATATATATATATATATATATATATATATATATATATATATAGTGAGGGTACCACCTCTGGTGCCAATGTGGGGACCCATAGCCTCGGAGAAGAAAATAAAATGTATTCAGAGGAGACCTTGTGGTTTCTCACTGAACACTAATATTATTTTCTCCTACCACCCCCATTTCAATGAGCCTAGAACCCATCCCTTGCTTAGCTAAATGAATTGTGGGGTTCAGTCCCTGAGCCCATTATGTGCCTCTGTAACCCTTTCCACTACCGCCCACAAGATGGGTATGGGGTGCATAATAAATGAACTAAACTAACTTAAAAAAACTGGTAGCACTTTTACCCCAGGCGCCGAGTGTCTCAGAAGCAATGGGGACAAAATTGTAGTGGTGATCCAGTACTCTGTACTTATGGGATTTGGCTGCTTCCCTGTGGGTGGCAGCGCCACCTGGTTGTGCAACACTGAGGTTAATGTAGGTGTTAGCCAGGGTTGATACGCACGTGTAGTCCCATACCAACTGCTTGCCATTCTTCCAGGGGTTCACTGTGATACCATCCGGGCGACCAATAAGAGCATCAGAGTTACGGGGCGTTAGGTAACGGGGCTCTCTTTCAGCTGGGCATCCAGCTGTGGTGAGGCTCCTCTTGATGATGTCGTTAACTTCACTGTGCCTCGAGTGCCATTCCCTTGTGCTTTGGCAGAGTAGGCCATGGTGGCCGTACCTGTCAGCCACCACCTCGCCGCAAATACACCTATATCTGGTGTGGATTGGGGCAGCAAGGCGGAGGGCCACAGCAATTCGGAGGGTGTGTGGTGTGAGACGCGTGCCAGTTGCCGACATTGGGGTTGCTAACAGGAAATCCCCTGCATGTGGTACTGCTACTGCTGTGAGGCGAGCAATGTCGTGTTGTGTTGTTGCAGCACCCAGGCACTCTGCAGCAACTTGGTCTACAATGGGGCTATCCCAGCTGGATTGCTTGTGGGCTTTTGGGGATGGTGGTTGAGGTGATGGGCCTGCACGAGAGGCCCACTCTGTGGCACAGCGTGTAAAATTGGGATCATGTACACCAGCCAGCTGATGTAAGTGGGCAGGTAGAATTTCCTTCACAAGGTCGTCGGATGCTGATAAGGAGGACAGGAAGGCTGGAACAGCTATTTGCGTTGCTGTTCAAACTCCGAGGCCCCCAAGTCTTACGGGAAGAGTGGCTTGTTTCCACTGTAGGTCATCGAGAGAGAGGTTAAGGGCTTTTTCTAGCATTGATTTCAGTAACCGGTCATACTCACTTAGTTTTTGGCTACTGTAAGATGGTGAACACCTCAGAAAGTAGGTTAACCTGGGGAGGGACAGACATTTGGTGATGAGGTAGAGTGCATCATGAGCATCAATATCCTCAATCCTCCCATCCATCCTCTTAAGGTCGGCGATTTTCTTATCAAGGACCTCATCGATGGCTTTCAACCCCAGGGGAGCTCCTAGGAGTGTGCTGTCTTCAGGTTTAGTTTTATGGATATTTGGCAGAAGACCCTCTATTCTCTCTACGATGCCCTGGTTGGAACATATTATATATATATATATATATATATTATTAAATATGACCGAAAAAGTAAGATTAATAATTCTAACACGAATTTTCTCAATCTTTCGTACATTACGCTTCACTGTTGGAGGTAAATCAAAAATCACTTCTCCAAAATTCATTTTTATTTCTAGTCTGACGCGACACGGGCGCGTTTCGTAAAACTTATTACATTTTCAAAGACTTCACAAATACACAACTGATTAGAACGTATCTCTGATTTTATATCTACATTTGAGTGAGGTGGGAAGGGTGATGTGGCATTAACACAAGACAGAACAGGAGGGGATATTAATAGGGTATTAAAAGTATCAACACAAGACAGAACAGAAACAATGGGTATTGAATAGAAGTGTTTGTAGAAAGCCTATTGGTCCATATTTCTTGATGCTTCTATATTGGAGCGGAGTCTTGAGGTGGGTAGAATATAGTTGTGCAATAATTGGCTGTTGATTGCTGGTGTTGACTTCTTGATGTGTAGTGCCTCGCAAACGTCAAGCCGCCTGCTATCGCTGTATCTATAGATGATTTCTGTGTTGTTTACTAGGATTTCTCTGGCGATGGTTTGGTTGTGGGAAGAGATTATATGTTCCTTAATGGAGCCCTGTTGCTGAAGCGACAACAGGGCTCACCAACAGTGAAGCGTAATGTACGAAAGATTGAGAAAATTTTTGTTAGAATTATTAATCTTACTTTTTCGGTCATATTTAATAATATATGTCTACAGGAAAGACTGCTACCAAAATATACTAATATATATATATATATATATATATATATATATATATATATTTATACATATATATATATATATATATATATATATATATATATATATATATATATATATATATATATATATATATATATATATATATATATATATATACATATATATGCAGAGATAATATTAACAAAACAATTAAAATCGTGTAGTGTACTCTATACAATAAAATATATTACTTTGAAACCTGTATCAGTCACTAAATAAAAAATTGGGCTACTCTTATTGCAAATTCGCTACTTTTAAATCCTCAGCTCGCTACTTTCAGCATTTTGGATCTGGCAACCCTGCGGTGCACTCGCTGTCGGCGCCATTGCTAGTTGGCCGCACTCGGATTTGTTTCCGGAAAAACTCACGATTC
This sequence comes from Procambarus clarkii, assembly GCF_040958095.1. Classification (NCBI taxonomy): domain Eukaryota; kingdom Metazoa; phylum Arthropoda; class Malacostraca; order Decapoda; family Cambaridae; genus Procambarus; species Procambarus clarkii. The sequence continues at coordinate 8,627,516 of NC_091154.1, forward strand.
TGAGCTCCCATCAGCTCAAATCATCGCGCTTTTGTGAGGAAGAATACATCAATATTACATGATCCAGATAATATATTGTTTGGAAAGAAACAATTCCGATTTCGTCTACAATTGACGGAGAAACAACGTTGTTGTTTACCTGCTGCCTAGCTGACTGGTATTCTGCGCAACCCAGTGCGCAGGCGACCCAAACTCTCGTACCGCACTCTCGACGCCCATGACCGATATATTTTTTTTCTTTTGAGGACCGTATCACTGAGCAGGTCACTTAGAGTCCTACCCTGAAGGGCGAGGCGATACCCTGCGGGCAGTGCCACAAGGGAGCACCTTAGAAGGTGTACTGAGCCTGACAGGGAAAGGTAGACCAAACAGGTCATTTAGGTGCTAGGTATCCCTGATTCCACCTGGGGGAATCATTCTACGACCTCCGTTGGAGGGGAATGAATTTCTCCAGGCCTAGGAGTGTCTCAGGCATTAGGTAGGGCAGTGATTCGGTCCTTACTACGTGGAGGGAGTCATGGGGAAGGCTAAGAGAAAGAGGAAATGGAGGCAGCTTTCAGACGAGGAGGGACGGTGGACCGATGTGCAGCAGGGACCGAAGAAAACTGCTATCGAGGCTTCACCACTTGCCTCTACCAGCAAGACAGCAGACGTAATGGACCTAGAGAAGACAGCATCAGTCACACACCAGCCAGTGTCAGACAATGTGCCTCTCTCCACAGCCCAGCCACAGGACAACAGTATGAGACAGGAGAGGACACCACCAGTCTCACACCAGCCAGTGTCAGACAATGTGCCTCTCTCCACAGCCCAGCCACAGGACAACAGTATGAGACAGGAGAGGACACCACCAGTCTCACACCAGCCAGTGTCAGACAATGTGCCTCTCTCCACAGCCCAGCCACAGGACAACAGTATGAGACAGGAGAGGACACCACCAGTCTCACACCAACCAGTGTCAGACAATGTGCCTCTCTCCACAGCCCAGCCACAGGACAACAGTATGAGACAGGAGAGGACACCACCAGTCTCACACCAGACATCGCCAGACTCTGCACAGCTTCCAAAATTCAAGATAATGCAGACCGACCACTTTCCTACAGCATATGGAGTAGTAACGGCAATGGAAAAAGAACAACCAGAGCTCAAACTTTCCATTACAGTCAACCTGAAAGGAGAAATAATAATGACACCACAAGACCAACAGACTGCACATTACTTAGAAAAAGTAAGAGTCCTGCAAGGGAAACCTGTATGCTTGGAAAAGCTGGACCCTTCAGAGAGACGCACAAGAGTCGTGCTTTTGGGATACCCAATCGACTTTCCCCTGGATCCAGTACTAGAACACAAGCAAATCCTGAATGCGGAACGATGCCGCACAAAAGTAGACAAGGCAGCGACACGTCAAGTTCTGGTGACCGTCATGGAATATGTGCCAGAAACATTCAGTCTTGGAAATTGGGGAACATACCGACAGAGGCCATACGTCCCAGAACCCCTGCGCTGCTTCAGGTGCCAGAAATACGGCCACCATCAGTCACGCTGCACCGGACAGGAGAGGTGCGGAGTGTGCAGCCTGAGACATCCAACCAAAGACTGTATTGCCAAGCACAAGGCAAACCAGACCACAACAGCCAAATGTCCAAATTGTGGAGGCAAACATCATGCCTGGAGCACAACCTGCTCTGCACGGAAACAAAGGGTGCAGACAGCTCAGGCCAGGATAAACACAGACCAGCACCACATACACCAACACCACCGTCTGGAACACTCGTGCACAGCCACAACACACACACACTCTCACAGAGCAAAACTTCCCAAATCTATTAATTCCAAATCAGAAAATACACAAAAGTGTTGCCGAAATACAGCAAATGCAAAAGAGCAAAAAACAATTACTTTCGGAATCAACACAACAGATATACACCACCGAGTTCTTACCCCCGAGGTCCAGCTGAAGAACATGGTGAAGATCATGGCAGAGACCATTATCAATTGCCTACAGATGACGCAGAACGCCTCACAACAACAGACTCAAGAAATCACTTGTGTGATAATGGACAAGATCGTGCAGCAGACCACAGTTACACAAGACATAGTCTGAGACAAGACGGAGCACAAGAGGACAACCAACACAACATGGACATACAGACTATCAACAACAACAGTCAGGTAGTCAACACACCAGAACATCAACATTCACAACAGCAACTGCCAGAAGCAGTGACCACAACACAGCAGTTGCAACATCAGGATCTGCGGGTTGGTACAAGACATCAACCAACTACGAACCACTTAGTGTGATGAAAGGGAACAGTAGAGCAACAGAAGTACACTTACATCACATCAGGCGGGGATACCCATGTGCATGGGAGATAGGCTTACAGGTTCCCGAAGATGAGAGGAAATGTCAACACTGTGGAGAAATGCCCGACAGACCACTGGAACATTATCTAACACAGTACACAGTTACAGCCACAACAGACCACTGGAACATTATCTAACACAGTGCACAGTTACAGCCACAACAGACCACTGGAACATTATCTAACACAGTGCACAGTTACAACCACAACAGACTACTGGAACATTATCTAACACAGTGCACAGTTACAGCCACAACAGACCACTGGAACATTATCTAACACAGTGCACAGTTACAGCCACAACAGACCACTGGAACATTATCTAACACAGTGCACAGTTACAACCACAACAGACCACTGGAACATTATCTAACACAGTGCACAGTTACAAACCCATTAAGATTTCAACTTAGCTTCAACAGAGCAGAAGAAGTTGTTAAACACATGGGACAAAATCTTACTGAAGCGACCATACGGGTCATAAACACTCATACTCCGCCCAAGTAAAACAGAAACAAGCAATGCTTAGTGGGCCAGCCAGAGGCTTAGGGCCCGCGCAGGCCAGAGGCTTAGGGCCCGCACAGGCCAGAGGCTTAGGGCCCGCGCAGGCCAGAGGCTCAGGGCCCGCGCAGGCCAGAGGCTTAGGGCCCGCACAGGCCAGAGGCTTAGGGCCCGCGCAGGCCAGAGGCTTAGGGCCCGCACAGGCCAGAGGCTTAGGGCCCGCGCAGGCCAGAGGCTTAGGGCCCGCGCAGGCCAGAGGCTTAGGGCCCGCGCAGGCCAGAGGCTCAGGGCCCGCGCAGGCCAGAGGCTTAGGGCCCGCGCAGGCCAGAGGCTTAGGGCCCGCGCAGGCCAGAGGCTTAGGGCCCGCGCAGGCCAGAGGCTCAGGGCCCGCGCAGGCCAGAGGCTCAGGGCCCGCACAGGCCAGAGGCTCAGGGCCCACACAGGCCAGAGGCTCAGGGCCCGCGCAGGTCAGAGGCTTAGGGCCCGTGCAAGCCAGAGGCTCAGGGCCCGCGCAGGCCAGAGGCTCAGGGCCCGCGCAGGCCAGCGGCTTAGGGCCCGCGCAGGCCAGAGGCTTAGGGCCCGCGCAGGCCAGAGGCTTAGGGCCCGCGCAGGCCAGAGGCTTAGGGCCCGTGCAAGCCAGAGGCTCAGGGCCCGCGCAGGCCAGAGGCTCAGGGCCCGCGCAGGCCAGCGGCTTAGGGCCCGCGCAGGCCAGAGGCTTAGGGCCCGCGCAGGCCAGAGGCTTAGGGCCCGCGCAGGCCAGAGGCTCAGGGCCCGCGCAGGCCAGAGGCTTAGGGCCCGCGCAGGCCAGAGGCTTAGGGCCCGCGCACGAACATCCCTGCCCCCCCAAGAAAAAAGATTGATAACAAAAATGATTTCAGGTTTCCCGCCCCCGACAGTGTCTTATCAGTAAAGATACCTGTTGAGAGGCGGGACCAAAGAGCCGAAGCTCAACCCCCGCAAGCACAACTAGGTGAGTACATATATTCCCCCCCCCCCCCCCACCCGGGGTCAACATCCCCCATCATCCTGGGAATATTGTTCAGAAATGTGCCCTAAACTTCCCGTGACTCAGTTCATCCTCTGATAAAATATTGGCTGATAAATGGACCTGGCTGTGACGTCATCGCCCTGGATATTACTGGAACATTCGTGCTTCCTGGCGCAGCCATAACTCTTAATATACAATATTAAGTGTCCTAAAAATTCCAATCTTCAAATTGCAGCGTACTACATTATATTTATTTAATATAAATGTGTATGTAAATCACGAAGGAATTGAATAATGATGAATAAATATATTTAAAAAAGTTTTAAATTCAAAAGCATATTATACATGTAAACAGAGAAATGGTATATATATATATATATATATATATATATATATATATATATATATATATATATATATATATATATATATATATATATATATATATATATATATTTTTTTTTTTTTTGTTTTAATTAAAAAATAATTCATGTTATGCATCATATTCATATATACTGTTAAAATATAAAATATTCGTAAATAACAACATTCACATACACAAATTTCAAATCATCTTCAAATTCAAACACGAGATCCAGTAATAACCGACAATTTGTAACTGACTTTACATAATATTTATCCCAAGATAAAGCAATTGTTATGGAATTACGAGTGATTAATTTTGAAATGGATAATTTAGATTTAGAAGGTGTTGAGTAAAGGTATCCTGAGCCCCACAAGGTGTTGAGTAAAGATATCCTGAGCCATACAAGGTGTTGAGTAAAGATATCCTGAGCCACACAAGGTGTTGAGTAAAGATATCCTGAGCCACACAAGGTGTTGAGTAAAGATATCCTGAGCCACGCAAGGTGTTGAGTAAAGATATCCTGAGCCACACAAGGTGTTGAGTAAAGATATCCTGAGCCCCACAAGGTGTTGAGTAAAGATATCCTGAGCCCCACAAGGTGTTGAGTAAAGATATCCTGAGCCACACAAGGTGTTGAGTAAAGATATCCTGAGCTACACAAGGTGTTGAGTAAAGATATCCTGAGCCACACAAGGTGTTGAGTAAAGATATCCTGAGCCACACAAGGTGTTGAGTAAAGATATCCTGAGTCACACAAGGTGTTGAGTAAAGATATCCTGAGCCACACAAGGTGTTGAGTAAAGATATCCTGAGCCACACAAGGTGTTGAGTAAAGATATCCTGAGCCACACAAGGTGTTGAGTAAAGATATCCTGAGCCACACAAGATGTTGAGTAAAGATATCCTGAGCCCCACAAGGTGTTGAGTAAAGATATCCTGAGCTACACAAGGTGTTGAGTAAAGATATCCTGAGCCACACAAGGTGTTGAGTAAAGATATCCTGAGCCCCACAAGGTGTTGAGTAAAGATATCCTGAGCTACACAAGGTGTTGAGTAAAGATATCCTGAGCCACACAAGGTGTTGAGTAAAGGTATCCTGAGCCACACAAGGTGTTGAGTAAAGATATCCTGAGCCACACAAGGTGTTGAGTAAAGATATCCTGAGCCACACAAGGTGTTGAGTAAAGATATCCTGAGCCCCACAAGGTGTTGAGTAAAGATATCCTGAGCCACACAAGGTGTTGAGTAAAGATATCCTGAGCCACACAAGGTGTTGAGTAAAGGTATCCTGAGCTACACAAGGTGTTGAGTAAAGATATCCTGAGCTACACAAGGTGTTGAGTAAAGATATCCTGAGCTACACAAGGTGTTGAGTAAAGATATCCTGAGTCACACAAGGTGTTGAGTAAAGATATCCTGAGCTACACAAGGTGTTGAGTAAAGGTATCCTGAGCCACACAAGGTGTTGAGTAAAGATATCCTGAGTCACACAAGGTGTTGAGTAAAGATATCCTGAGCCACACAAGGTGTTGAGTAAAGATATCCTGAGCCACACAAGGTGTTGAGTAAAGATATCCTGAGCCACACAAGATGTTGAGTAAAGATATCCTGAGCCCCACAAGGTGTTGAGTAAAGATATCCTGAGCTACACAAGGTGTTGAGTAAAGATATCCTGAGCCACACAAGGTGTTGAGTAAAGATATCCTGAGCCCCACAAGGTGTTGAGTAAAGATATCCTGAGCTACACAAGGTGTTGAGTAAAGATATCCTGAGCCACACAAGGTGTTGAGTAAAGGTATCCTGAGCCACACAAGGTGTTGAGTAAAGATATCCTGAGCCACACAAGGTGTTGAGTAAAGATATCCTGAGCCACACAAGGTGTTGAGTAAAGATATCCTGAGCCCCACAAGGTGTTGAGTAAAGATATCCTGAGCCACACAAGGTGTTGAGTAAAGATATCCTGAGCCACACAAGGTGTTGAGTAAAGGTATCCTGAGCTACACAAGGTGTTGAGTAAAGATATCCTGAGCTACACAAGGTGTTGAGTAAAGATATCCTGAGCTACACAAGGTGTTGAGTAAAGATATCCTGAGTCACACAAGGTGTTGAGTAAAGATATCCTGAGCTACACAAGGTGTTGAGTAAAGGTATCCTGAGCCACACAAGGTGTTGAGTAAAGATATCCTGAGTCACACAAGGTGTTGAGTAAAGATATCCTGAGCCACACAAGGTGTTGAGTAAAGATATCCTGAGCCACACAAGGTGTTGAGTAAAGATATCCTGAGCCACACAAGGTGTTGAGTAAAGATATCCTGAGCCACACAAGGTGTTGAGTAAAGATATCCTGAGCCACAGGATGACTAGTGAATTCCAACAACCTCAGTAAATAATCCTTTTGATAAATCCAAATCCAAAAGATAAATCATAATAAGGTTTCTGATCCTGATAAAAAAAAAAATTCAGAGTATTTATCTCTGTCTGATAGGCAGATTCCAAACGATAATCACATAAAGTATTGTGATAGTTCGGTGTTCCTGTCGCAGCTTATCGAGCGAGATTATATTGAACCGCTGTAAGTGTGAGCGAGTGTTGAATAACATTACGTACGTTTGAGCGAGTGTTGAATAACATTACGTACGTTTGAGCGAGTGTTGAATAACATTATGTACGTTCGAGCGAGTGTTGAATAACATTATGCACGTTCGAGCGAGTGTTGAATAACATTACGTACGTTCGAGCGAGTGTTGAATAACATTACGTACGTTCGAGCGAGTGTTGAATAACATTACGTACGTTCGAGCGAGTGTTGAATAACATTACGTACGTTCGAGCGAGTGTTGAATAACATTACGTACGTTTGAGCGAGTGTTGAATAGGACTGTGTTCGTTTGAGCGAGACTTTAAGGGAAGACATCAGTTCGAGCGAGTCTTTAAAATTAATGCAACAACGTCCATTTGAACACAGCTATAATTGAATACGTCCATTTGAACACAGCTATAATTGAATACGTCCATTTGAACACAGCTATAATTGAATACGTCCATTTGAACACGGGTTGCAATGCAATGCCTTGTGTTCAAGCGAGCCTGCAACAGAGCAAAGTTCGTGACGACCCCGGGACACGATTGCAACAACAATAAAAAGCCTCCCAATTGGCTGGACATGCCGTGCCAAGTCCACTAAAGAGAAGCTTAACTCAGTAAAGATGACCATTTTGGCGCGTTAGCCTCGTCAGCGCCGCATCAACCACCGCTGTTGCGTCACGACAATAAATTCAAATTCAAATTTCAAAATTCAAATGTTTATTCAGGTAAAGTACATACATACAAGGTATGATACATATATTGATGAATTTATAGATAGAGCTAGTACATACAATGCCTAAAGCCACTATTACGCAACATTTGAATATTTGAATATAACAACATTTGAGCCTAACATTGATTAAACTCTACACATGAACCACTGAACCGGAAGTGGAGAACCCAATATGGCTGACTGCCCTCCTGGAGCTTGACAAAACCTATGATCATGGAGCACCATCACCTCACTCGCCTGGTTCAATACCCCGATGGGACGAACTTGGTGGGCGAGACAGGTCCAGCCCCGCTCCTGTGCCAAGTAGGTCCACAACGGGTTCACCATAGACCGTGCTACTTGGAACTTTACTACCTTCTCTGGTCTTATTCTCTGGTACTGACACTACTTACTGAATGGGTCGTAGCTCAGTCGACTAAGGCAGCGTCTGGGAAGCTTTTGGACGTAGGTTCGAATCCTCGTCACGGCCCTTGTGGATTTGTTTATTTACTAACTCTCGTATGGACCAATAGGAGCTGCCTCGTATGGACCAATAGGAGCTGCCTCGTATGGACCAATAGGAGCTGCCTCGTATGGACCAATAGCAGCTGTCTCGTATGGACCAATAGGAGCTGCCTCGTATGGACCAATAGCAGCTGCCTCGTATGGACCAATAGGAGCTGCCTCGTATGGACCAATAGGAGCTGCCTCGTATGGACCAATAGCAGCTGCCTCGTATGGACCAATAGGAGCTGCCTCGTATGGACCAATAGGACCTGCCTCGTATGGACCAATAGGAGCTGCCTCGTATGGACCAATAGGAGCTGCCTCGTATGGACCAATAGGAGCTGCCTCGTATGGACCAATAGCAGCTGCCTCGTATGGACCAATAGGAGCTGCCTCGTATGGACCAATAGGAGCTGCCTCGTATGGACCAATAGCAGCTGCCTCGTATGGACCAATAGGAGCTGCCTCGTATGGACCAATAGGAGCTGCCTCGTATGGACCAATAGCAGCTGCCTCGTATGGACCAATAGGAGCTGCCTCGTATGGACCAATAGGACCTGCCTCGTATGGACCAATAGGAGCTGCCTCGTATGGACCAATAGGAGCTGCCTCGTATGGACCAATAGGAGCTGCCTCGTATGGACCAATAGGAGCTGCCTCGTATGGACCAATAGCAGCTGCCTCGTATGGACCAATAGGAGCTGCCTCGTATGGACCAATAGGAGCTGCCTCGTATGGACCAATAGCAGCTGCCTCGTATGGACCAATAGGAGCTGCCTCGTATGGACCAATAGCAGCTGCCTCGTATGGACCAATAGGAGCTGCCTCGTATGGACCAATAGGAGCTGCCTCGTATGGACCAATAGGAGCTGCCTCGTATGGACCAATAGCAGCTGCCTCGTATGGACCAATAGGAGCTGCCTCGTATGGACCAATAGGAGCTGCCTCGTATGGACCAATAGCAGCTGCCTCGTATGGACCAATAGGAGCTGCCTCGTATGGACCAATAGGAGCTGCCTCGTATGGACCAATAGGAGCTGCCTCGTATGGACCAATAGCAGCTGCCTCGTATGGACCAATAGGAGCTGCCTCGTATGGACCAATAGGAGCTGCCTCGTATGGACCAATAGCAGCTGCCTCGTATGGACCAATAGCAGCTGCCTCGTATGGACCAATAGGAGCTGCCTCGTATGGACCAATAGGACCTGCCTCGTATGGACCAATAGCAGCTGCCTCGTATGGACCAATAGGAGCTGCCTCGTATGGACCAATAGGAGCTGCCTCGTATGGACCAATAGCAGCTGCCTCGTATGGACCAATAGGAGCTGCCTCGTATGGACCAATAGGAGCTGCCTCGTATGGACCAATAGGAGCTGCCTCGTATGGACCAATAGCAGCTGCCTCGTATGGACCAATAGGAGCTGCCTCGTATGGACCAATAGGAGCTGCCTCGTATGGACCAATAGCAGCTGCCTCGTATGGACCAATAGGAGCTGCCTCGTATGGACCAATAGGAGCTGCCTCGTATGGACCAATAGGAGCTGCCTCGTATGGACCAATAGCAGCTGCCTCGTATGGACCAATAGGAGCTGCCTCGTATGGACCAATAGGAGCTGCCTCGTATGGACCAATAGCAGCTGCCTCGTATGGACCAATAGCAGCTGCCTCGTATGGACCAATAGGAGCTGCCTCGTATGGACCAATAGGAGCTGCCTCGTATGGACCAATAGGAGCTGCCTCGTATGGACCAATAGCAGCTGCCTCGTATGGACCAATAGGAGCTGCCTCGTATGGACCAATAGCAGCTGCCTCGTATGGAGCAATAGGCCTTCTGCAGTTACCTTTGTTCTAATGTTTCATTTCCTCTCTCTCGTTCTGTTTCCTCTCTTGGTAATTCTTTCCCTCTCTCACCTTTTCATTCCATCTCTTTCCTATTTACACTCGCTCCTTCTCGTTCCTTCCCTCTCACGGCCTCTTCCTCTTTCGCCCTTTCCTGTAAACACACTAAAAATGATGATAATGGATAATAAATGATAGATTATGTTGTTTTATACTGACTTTAACCTTTTGGTTAAGACGAGGTTATGCTAGGTCGGGTTAGGTTAGGGTGGGTTAGGTTAGGTTAGGTTGGGTTGGGTTAGGTTAGGTTAGGTTGGGTTGGGTTGGGTTATGCTAGGTCGGGTTAGGTTAGGGTGGGTTAGGTTAGGTTGGGTTGGGTTAGGTTAGGTTAGGGTGGGTTAGGTTAGGTTGGGTTATGCTAGGTCGGGTTAGGTTAGGGTGGGTTAGGTTAGGTTGGGTTGGGTTAGGTTAGGTTAGGGTGGGTTAGGTTAGGTTGGGTTATGCTAGGTCGGGTTAGGTTAGGGTGGGTTAGGTTAGGTTGGGTTGGGTTAGGTTAGGTTAGGTTGGGTTATGTTAGGTTAGGTTGGGTTATGCTAGGTCGGGTTAGGTTAGGGTGGGTTAGGTTAGGTTGGGTTGGGTTAGGTTAGGTTGGGTTGGGTTAGGTTAGGTTAGGTTGGGTTATGTTAGGTTAGGTTGGGTTAGGTTAGGTTGGGTTATGTTAGGTTAGGTTAGGTTAGGTTGGGTTGGGTTAGGTTAGGTTAGATTAGGTTAGGTTAGGTTAGGGTGGGTTAGGTTAGGTTATGTTAGGTTGGGTTACGGTAAGTCGTGTTAGGCTAGGTGGAGTTAGGTTAGGTTTTTTATATAGATTAGTGGTGATGAAGGAGAGTGCGGACATCGCCAGGTCTTGGAGCCTGCACGGATGGGGGATCTCCGCCACCACCACTCACGAAAGAAGGGAAAAGAAAGTTTTATGCCAAAACTTTTTGATGAATACATTGTAGAGCAGCCATTATACTCGCTGAGTGGTGAATCGTGTCTGAGATTTGTGATCTCAAGTTCACCATTAATTAATAAAAAAAAGTGTAAATAGTATTTATAACAAATATTTAATGAAGTATCTAATGGTCTATTCTTATGTTTATTCTTAAGGAGAAGGAATAGATTAAAAAATGATGAAAATATGTAAAAAAAAGGCACACATTAAAACTTCCTTGGAAGAATACACCAGCGGGGCCCCGGAAGAGGGATGACGACCATTATGCTCACTGAGTGGTAAACATGACCAGCGCGGAAGAATACACCAGCGGGGCCCCGGAAGAGGGATGACGACCATTATGCTCACTGAGTGGTAAACATGACCAGCGCGGAAGAATATATCAGCGGGGCCCCGGAAGAGGGATGACGACCATTATGCTCACTGAGTGGTAAACATGACCAGCGCGGAAGAATACACCAGCGGGGCCCCGGAAGAGGGATGACGACCATTATGCTCACTGAGTGGTAAACATGACCAGCGCGGAAGAATACATCAGCGGGGCCCCGGAAGAGGGATGACGACCATTACGCTCACTGAGTGGTAAACATGACCAGCGCGGAAGAATACACCAGCGGGGCCCCGGAAGAGGGATGACGACCATTATGCTCACTGAGTGGTAAACATGACCAGCGCGGAAGAATACACCAGCGGGGCCCCGGAAGAGGGATGACGACCATTATGCTCACTGAGTGGTAAACATGACCAGCGCGGAAGAATACACCAGCGGGGCCCCGGAAGAGGGATGACGACCATTACGCTCACTGAGTGGTAAACATGACCAGTGCGGAAGAATACACCAGCGGGGCCCCGGAAGAGGGATGACGACCATTACGCTCACTGAGTGGTAAACAAGACCAGAGAGATGCCACACACCGCCAGGAGCCACTTAACACCGTCAGTAAGGCCGCCACCCTGGTTCGGGGCGTGACTAGGTGAGCAGCAGGGATTAATGCGCCTTTTTACGACATTGTGTCACCTAAACTGAATTAATGAGAATGATTTATGCAGGAGGTGAAGTGAGTGAGAGTGGAGGGAGAGGGAGGCAGGGAGAGAGAGTGAAGGAACTTGGGAGGAAACTACAACTCTTATGGTCTATAAATAGGTTATATGCTAATAACAATTATTACAGCTCGTTGGCTGATTCTGATGCTGTGTGAGCGAAGGTCACAGGGAGAGAGAGAGAGAGAGAGAGAGAGAGAGAGAGAGAGAGAGAGAGAGAGAGAGAGAGAGAGAGAGAGAGAGAGAGAGTAAATAGGGACCCAGGAGTTAGGTAACAGTTAAGCTTTGCATCCTAAGGGAATGTTGACCTGATGCCTCTGTTCACCCATCAGTAGAGAGGTAAACAGGTGAGTTAGGGAGCTGTTGTGGGTCGCACGACAACACCATCAAACAGGAAGTTATGACCCACAAAAATGACATAAATGCAGAGGGGATCCCTATAGCACAGTCGGCTTCGTTCTCGACTCGCAATCGAGAATTCCTGGACATATATAAAAAAGTTGACCAACGCCAAAACCAGCCGCAGGGATGCGGACGCGGTGCAATCAGGCGCGAAATGAGGGCTCAACGTCCCAGCGTTCGAAACCCCGCGTCTTGACTGCGGCTTAGACTAAGCACACCTCCTCCCCCCTCACTAACCACGCAAACGAACCCCAAAGTCAACAAAACTTAATGTTTCTCAATGTCATTTTGCACTAACGAGGTAGTTAGAGTCCCCCGAGGGCTGTTAGGCCAGCCTTCTAGAACCATTTGAGGCAGTTGTCGGGCTGTCGAACAGTACGTGGAAAAGTCGACTCATTTCTAGGTATTAAAAACAAAGTTTGACGTTTAATATTCACTGATAGATATAGGTTTTACAAGGCTTATTAAGGCTTATATCAGCCTCTGGAGGCTTATTAAGGCCTATATCAGCCTCTGGAGGCTTATTTAAGGCCTTTATCAGCCTCTGGAGGGTTATTAAGGCTTATATCAGCCTCTGGAGGCTTATTAAGGCCTATATCAGCCTCTGGAGGGTTATTAAGGCCTATATCAGCCTCTGGAGGCTTATTTAAGGCCAATATCAACCTCTGGAGGCTTATTAAGGCTTATATCAACCTTTGGAAGGTTATTAAGTCTTATTAACCTCTGGAAGTTATTAAAGCCTATCAACCTCTGGAGGCTTATTAAGGCCTATATCAGCCTCTGGAGGCTTATTAAGGCCTATATCAGCCTCTGGAGGCTTATTAAGGCCTATATTAGCCTCTGGAGGGTTATTAAGGCTTATATCAGCCTCTGGAGGCTTATTTAAGGCCAATATCAACCTCTGGAGGCTTATTAAGGCTTATATCAGCCTCTGGAGGCTTATTTAAGGCCAATATCAACCTCTGGAGGGTTATTAAGGCTTATATCAACCTCTGGAGGCTTATTTAAGGCCAATATCAACCTCTGGAGGGTTATTAAGGCTTATATCAACCTCTGGAGGCTTATTTAAGGCCAATATCAACCTCTGGAGGGTTATTAAGGCCTATATCAACCTCTGGAGGGTTATTTAAGGCCTATATCAGCCTCTGGAGGCTTATTTAAGGCCTATATCAGCCTCTGGAGGGTTATTAAGGCCAATATCAACCTCTGGAGGGTTATTAAGGCTTATATCAACCTCTGGAGGCTTATTTAAGGCCTATATCAACCTCTGGAGGGTTATTAAGGCTTATATCAACCTCTGGAGGCTTATTTAAGGCCTATATCAACCTCTGGAGGGTTATTTAAGGCCTATATCAGCCTCTGGAGGGTTATTAAGGCCTATATCAGCCTCTGGAGGGTTATTAAGGCCTATATCAGCCTCTGGAGGCTTATTAAGGCCTATATCAGCCTCTGGGGGGTTATTAAGGCCTATATCAACCTCTGGAGGGTTATTAAGGCCTATATCAGCCTCTGGAGGCTTATTTAAGGCCTATATCAGCCTCTGGAGGCTTATTAAGGCCTATATCAGCCTCTGGAGGGTTATTTAAGGCCTATATCAACCTCTGGAGGGTTATTAAGGCCTATATCAGCCTCTGGAGGCTTATTTAAGGCCTATATCAGCCTCTGGAGGGTTATTAAGGCCTATATCAGCCTCTAGAGGCTTATTTAAGGCCTATATCAGCCTCTGGAGGGTTATTTAAGGCCTATATCAGCCTCTGGAGGCTTATTTAAGGCCTATATCAGCCTCTGGAGGCTTATTTAAGGCCTATATCAGCCTCTGGAGGGTTATTAAGGCTTATATCAACCTCTGGAGGCTTATTTAAGGCTTTTATCAGCCTCTGGAGGGTTATTAAGGCTTATATCAGCCTCTGGAGGCTTATTTAAGGCCAATATCAGCCTCTGGAGGCTTATTTAAGGCCTTTATCAGCCTCTGGAGGGTTATTAAGGCTTATATCAGCCTCTGGAGGATTATTTAAGGCTTATATCAGCCTCTGGAGGCTTATTTAAGGCTTATATCAGCCTCTGGAGGGTAATTAAGGCCTATCAACCTCTGGAGGGTTATTAAGGCCTATATCAACCTCTGGAGGGTTATTAAGGCCTATCAACCTCTGGAGGGTTATTAAGGCCTATCAACCTCTGGAGGGTTATTAAGGCCTATCAACCTCTGGAGGGTTATTAAGGCCTATCAACCTCTGGAGGGTTATTAAGGCCTATCAACCTCTGGAGGGTTATTAAGGCCTATCAACCTCTGGAGGGTTATTAAGGCCTATCAACCTCTGGAGGGTTATTAAGGCCTATCAACCTCTGGAGGGTTATTAAGGCCTATCAACCTCTGGAGGGTTATTAAGGCCTATCAACCTCTGGAGGGTTATTAAGGCCTATCAACCTCTGGAGGGTTATTAAGACCTATCAACCTCTGGAGGGTTATTAAGGCCTATCAACCTCTGGAGGGTTATTAAGACCTATCAACCTCTGGAGGGTTATTAAGGCCTATCAGCCTCTGGAGGGTTATTAAGGTCTATATATCAGCCTCTGGAGGGTTATTAAGGCCTATCAACCTCTGGAGGGTTATTAAGGCCTATCAACCTCTGGAGGGTTATTAAGGCCTATATATCAGCCTCTGGAGGATTATTAAGGCCTATCAACCCCTGGAGGGTTATTAAGACCTATCAACCTCTGGAGGGTTATTAAGACCTATCAACCTCTGGAGGGTTATTAAGACCTATCAACCTCTGGAGGGTTATTAAGGCCTATCAACCTCTGGAGGGTTATTAAGGTCTGTCAACCTCTGGAGGGTTATTAAGGTCTGTCAACCTCTGGAGGGTTAACAAGGCACACATGTTGATGATTACCAAGATCCTTCTGATGATTTGGCAACCCCTGGCCCATCTGGAGTGAGGCGTCCCTTATTTCCTCGTCCATCACGCCAACCACATGACTCATCCTCATCAGACACTGAACCTGAAACTGAAACGCCTGCACCTGAACCTGAAGCTAGTCCTCCACCTGTGAAAAACCCACGTATTGGGGTCCGTCTAATTACCAAAAACTACCACATACTACACACGCTTCAGAAAACTTCCTGGCAATACGTTAGTAATGAATAAATATGATATATTAAGTTAGGCTGACCTAACCTAACCTAACCTAACCTATCCTAACCTATCCTAACCTAACCTAACTTAACCTAACCTAACCTAACCGAAGCTTGGATCGTCGACTTGATTTGGCGTCACCAGCTTTTTATTTTCGTCTAATTTCTTTATAAAAAGATACTTTTTCGGATTAAAATTATGTTTTTTCATGTTGTACATTCAGCACCAACATTATAATGAGTAAATATATCATATTTATTCATTACTAACGTATTGCCAGGAAGCTTTCTGAAGCGTGTGTAGTATGTGGTAGTTTTTGGTAATTAGACGGACCGACGTATTGTTGATTCAGGGGACAGCCTAAACAAGAAGTTGACCCATGCTATAGTGAAAATTGCTATACGTAAATGGTGTCGTGTTTGCTGTTGGTAATGCCTATATATATTCCGTTTTTTTTTTTGAGATATATACAAGAGTTGTTACATTCTTGTACAGCCACTAGTACGCGTAGCGTTTCGGGCAAGTCCTTAATCCTATGGTCCCTGGAATACGATCCCCTGCCGCGAAGAATCGTTTTTACAACCAAGTACACATTTTACTGTTGCGTTAAACAGAGGCTACAGTTAAGGAATTGCGCCCAGTAAATCCTCCCCGGCCAGGATACGAACCCATGACATAGCGCTCGCGGAACGCCAGGCGAGTGTCTTACCACTACACCACGGAGACTGCTTAGTGCTTAGTGAGACGGTTCTTAGTGCTTAAGCTGGTGTGTCTTCATAGCCCGCCAAACACACTCCGAAACTACGACGTTGGTACAACGTTCGAACAAGTTTTAACACCACCTAACCAGTCATAACAACCAATCTAGCAAGTTGTAACAACGTTCTAATACGTCATAAACACGTTAAACCAAGATGTAACAACTTTATTACAAGTTGTAACAAGCGGAATATAGAGACAGTTTCGATTTGTGTTTCCAGGGAGTGCATCTTATTGCGAGTATTTTGATACCAAAATGAACAATGTAGCACAAAAACTTCCATTGGAAAAATATTTTTGTTTGGCGGGTGTATTGGGTGGAGCGGGTGTGGAAATGTGTGTTTGGGCGGGTGAGGCATCGACGTGTTTGGGGGTGAGGCCTCGACGTGTTTGGGCGGGTGAGGCATCGACGTGTTTGGGGGTGAGGCATCGACGTGTTTGGGCGGGTGAGGCATCGACGTGTTTGGGGGTGAGGCATCGACGTGTTTGGGGGTGAGGCATCGACGTGTTTGGGCGGGTGAGGCATCGACGTGTTTGGGCGGGTGAGGCATCGACGTGTTTGGGGGTGAGGCATCGACGTGTTTGGGGGTGAGGCATCGACGTGTTTGGGGGTGAGGCATCGACGTGTTTGGGGGTGTTTGGGGGTGAGGCATCGACGTGTTTGGGGGTGTTTGGGGGTGAGGCATCGACGTGTTTGGGGGTGAGGCATCGACGTGTTTGGGGGTGAGGCATCGACGTGTTTGGGGGTGAGGCATCGACGTGTTTGGGGGTGAGGCATCGACGTGTTTGGGGGTGTTTGGGGGTGAGGCATCGACGTGTTTGGGGGTGTTTGGGGGTGAGGCATCGACGTGTTTGGGGGTGTTTGGGGGTGAGGCATCGACGTGTTTGGGGGTGTTTGGGGGTGAGGCATCGACGTGTTTGGGGGTGAGGCATCGACGTGTTTGGGGGTGAGGCATCGACGTGTTTGGGGGTGAGGCATCGACGTGTTTGGGGGTGAGGCATCGACGTGTTTGGGGGTGTTTGGGGGTGAGGCATCGACGCGTTTGGGGGTGAGGCATCGACGCGTTTGGGGGTGAGGCATCGACGTGTTTGGGGGTGAGGCATCGACGCGTTTGGGGGTGAGGCATCGACGCGTTTGGGGGTGAGGCATCGACGCGTTTGGGGGTGAGGCATCGACGTGTTTGGGGGTGAGGCATCGACGTGTTTGGGGGTGAGGCATCGACGTGTTTGGGGGTGAGGCATCGACGTGTTTGGGGGTGAGGCATCGACGTGTTTGGGGGTGTTTGGGGGTGAGGCGCGCCCATGTACTATGACTTTTATGGATATGTCCGTGTAGGCAATTTTATTGCGATCACCCTGATACCAAACAAAACCGTATGCAACAAGTTTTGACTTGATAAACACAAACATTAGAAACATATGGGGAGAGTTTAGCAGAGTTTAGCGTGAGCGCGAAACAAAGGACGCAGTTCTTTGGTTGGTGGTGGCGTAATGTTAGCTTTGGTGAAATGTTATGCATATGTTCTTATAGAACATTTCATTAGCTACACAGTGATACCAAAATAAAACACGTACATGGAAAATAAGGATCACAAACATGAGGAGAGTATAAACTTTTCAGTTGTGGTTGAGCGCATGTGCAGCTGAGTGTGCTTGAGCGGGTAACCCTACGCCCACGTCCCACATTCCTGCGGGTGGGGCGACACCATTATTTATTGTTTATATTCATATGTCCGTGTAGGGAATTTTATTGCGGTCACAATGATACCAAAATAAACCACGAATAACAATTATGGGGTTGGCAAAGATAAAAACATCGTAAACATTGATGCCCGGTTTGATGCTCACGGCTAACGAACGCCACAGTTTCTTATTTGGTGTGGTTCTCATGTTGGATTTGGTGACAATTTATGTATATATTCCTCTAGAGCATTCTCTCGCGAACACATTGATACCAAATTTAAATACATACCGCGAAAATTAAGCTCAGCAGCCCGAAAAGATTATAAACATTTTAGTGCTGCCGCGCAGTAGGCCGACACGAACGGCTCACTTGCGGGTCCAGGTCAGCCTATCCCCAGGGAACCCGAAAGTGTTAAGAAGTCACACCTGTAGGGTGTTAGTGACCACCAGTTGACCAGTGGGTCAGGTCGCGTGACCTTGCTTCTGCCTAGCTGATAACTGTAGCCAGGTTGGCGGGTGTGTCCTTACAGGCGGGGTTGGTAGATGGCCTGAGGCTGTCTACTTACTGGCCCGGGTTCACCTCCAAGCTTCCACATAAACACCCAGGGCAACTGTATATTCCATTACGGGATCACCATAGCCTGTGCTACATGGACACTTCGTTCTGAGTAACTAAAGCTAACACGACAACAACCACCACCGACCTTTCTACCTCCCTCACCCCAAACTCTCACTCATTACTGCATTATTCACGTCTTTCCCTTTATTCCCTATACGTTACACTCGGTCCGTGGAATACAAGCCAAGGATGCAGACCACTGCGCTACAGAACCCATCAAGAGGGGTTCAGGGTATATTGACCTCTGTATACTATTATATTGACCTCTGTACACTGGTATATTGACCTCTGTACACTGGTATATTGACCTCTGTACACTGATATATTGACCACTGTACACTGGTATATTGACCACTGTACACTTGTATATTGACCACTGTACACTGGTATATTGACCACTGTACACTGGTATATTGACCTCTGTACACTGGTATATTGACCTCTGTACACTTATATATTGACCACTGTACACTGGTATATTGACCACTGTACACTGGTATATTGACCACTGTACACTGGTATATTGACCCTGTATGCTGGTATATTGACCCTGTATGCTGGTATATTGACCCCTGTACACGGGTATATTGATCTCTGTAAACTGGTGCAAGTAAGTAATTATCAAAAGAAGGCACCAAACCGGGAAGGTTATGTAGCACCATCAAATGTGTGGGATAATCAGAGGGCGCTAAATATCACCAAGGATGCCAATACGAGAACAGAAACACATAAGGCGAACAATATCAAAAGTATCCGAGTCACCAAGAATACTATTGAGGGACAGGTGACCGCGGGGGACGGTCGGAAAGCAAGACATACGCTCGTCCTGGAAGTCAGGACATTCAAGAAGGACATGCACGACCGTAAGAGGGACAATGCAGTTTGGACAATAAGGAGCAGGGCGGGCTCCATTAAGTGACCTTGAGTTAAGCGAGTATGGCCAATACACAACCTAGCCACAGCCGTTTCCCATTGTCGGTTACGGTGGCAGGAGGACGGCCACGAGGACACACTACTTTTAAGTGTACACAGTTTGTTACCAGCAACAGAAGACCACCAACCCTGCCAACGGGTAAGGATGGAGTAATGAGTAACTGGTAAATGTCGGAATAAAGAATACCATTAAGGGAGATGGGACAAGAGCGGACAGCTTCCTTAGCAGCAGCATCCGCACGCTCATTTAAAGACACACCTATATGGCTGGGAACCCAGGAAAACTCAACCGACTTAAATATACTGGAGATAAGAAACAGCCAATGTTGAATCTCGACAACCACCGGATGGACCGGATTAAAGGACCCTGACGCCATGAGGGCACTACGAGAGTCAACTACCACCACGAAGGAGGATTGACACCGGGAAAGCAGGAGACGAAGAGCATAGAGAATAGCATAAAGTTCTGCTGTGAAGATGCTAGTCTCCGGAGGAAGGCGACACATATAAGTGCGATCAGGAAAAACAAGAGAGTAGCCCACACCGTCTGTAGACTTTGACCCATCGGTGAAGACGGAAATGGAGTGCGAATGTGTGTGAAGAAAAGTGCTCAAGGAAAAGGCGTTTCAGAACTGTAGGAGGGGTAAAAGCTTTAGTGATGCGGGTCAGGGATGTACAAAATCTGGGAAGGGGGGACCCTCCACGGGGGCAAGGACGGAACACGAGGAGAAACATTAGTAATACTAACCGAAAGAGAATGTTGCATGCAAGACTACCGGACAGAAAGAGGGATGTGGTGAAGAGGAACAGGAACCGCAGGAGGGGTAAAAGTCAAATCACGACAGTGGCGAGAGGAAGGATGTTGCAAGGACCGCGCAAGATAGCGAAGACAGTAGCGATTACGGCGGTACTGAAGAGATAGGAAGCCAGTGTCTACATACAGGCTGAGGACGGGAGTCGAACGAAAGACATCAGAACTGAGGAGCATCCCAGTATGGTGCAAAGCTTCAAGACGGCGAAGAGTAGAAGGAGAAGCAGACGAGTAAGCAGGGCAACCATAATCGAGTTTAGACAGGACGAGAGAGGAATGTAAAGCAAGGAGAGTGCGCCTATCCGCTCCCCAAGAAGTATGGGACAAACCCTTAAGGAGGGTAAGGGCCTTAGAGCATTCAACTCGGAGGTAAGAGATATGGGGAGACCAAGACAAACGAGTGTCAAAGATTAACCCCAAAAGCTTCTCGGAATCACTGTACACAAGGGAGTGACCATAAAGCGACAAAGAGGGATAAAGAATGACATGCTTCGGAGTAAAAGTCATGGCAGAAGTCTTAGTTGCAGAGAACCTGAAGCCATGATCGGTGGCCCAAGACGACACGGCATCAATCGCAAGTTGAAGCCAGCACTGAAGGAGAGGCGAATCATCACCCTGACAGCAAAGGGTAAGATCATCGACATAGAGAGCGGAGAAGACGCCAGAAGGAAGAGAAGAAAGAAGACCATTGAGGGCAACCAGAAAAAGAGTAGTGCTCAGAACACTACCCTGGGGCACACCTTCGTATTCCTGAAAAGAGGCAGAGAGAGCGGTACCAAGGCACACCCGAAAGGAACGACGAGAGAGGAAGCTGTGGAGGAAGAGAGTATGGCGAGTATACGAAGCCCAAAAGAATGAAGTTGGGATAGAATATGATATCTCCAGGTGGTGTCGTAAGCCTTTTCCAGGTCAAAAAGGACGGCAACAACGAAGGTCTTCGCAGCAAAAGCAGTACGAATATAGACCTCCAAGTTCACCAGAACATCTGTCGTGCTGCGGCACTTGCGGAAACCAAATTGAGAAGGGGAGAGGTGGTGATGGTGTTCCAGGAACCACATCAGACGAACGTTAACCATACGTTCAAAGAGTTTGCAGACACAACTTGTGAGAGCAATAGTGCGAAAGTCTTTAGGGATGTTCCCAGAGACCCCGGTTTCCGAAGTGGGAGGACAACGGCATTGAGCCAGTCCTCGGGGACTGACGACGACTGCCAGATCCGGTTATACAGACTCAGTAAATACTGAGACGTGCACGGAGGGAGATGGCGAAGTATCTCATAATGAATGTCATTTGAGCCCGCTGCTGTAGAACCGCAGAGGGCCAGGGCAGACTGAAGTTCAGAGAGAGAGAAGGGATCGTTATAGGGAAGTCAGAGATGAGTGCAGAAATCTGAGGGAAGAACAGGCTTACAAAGACGGAAGGATTGAAGAAGATGAGAACCAGAGCTAACAGAAGAAAAGTGGGAACCCAGTTCGGTCGCGACCATCACTGGGTCCGCCACTAGAGCACCACGGAGGTGAAGGACCGGTGAAACATCTGGAATGAACTTACCTGCTATCTTACGGATCTTCTTCCAGATCTGCGGCAGAGGAGTATCGGACGTAATGGTGGAAACATAAGATTTCCAACTCTCCCGTTTAGCTGTATGGATGGTCCTATGGGCCACCGCACTTGCCTTCCGAAACAAAATAAAAGGATCAGCCGTCTGCCGGCGGCGGTGTTTCTTCCAGGCTGCACGCTTACAGCGGACAGCCCGAGCACAGTACGCATTCCACCAGGGAACACACTTCCGTGTGCCCCGGGAGATAGAGTGAGGGATAGAATGGAGAGCAGCATCGAAGATGGTGTCATGAAAAAGGAGGAGGGCGTGAGGGAGAGGCAGCATGGAGAGGTCGAAGAGAGTAGCACGGAGTTACCCTCCGTAACTCCTGTAACGGAGTTACTAGGTGGCAGTTGGCCTTGGCCAACTGCCACCTAGGGAAGAAGAGGGGAGGGTGGAAAGAGAAAAAGGAGACAAGGATGGGGATATGATCACTGTTATGGAGGTCGTCAAGAACCCGCCACATGAAATCCAAGTAAAGGGACGACCAGCAGAGAGAAAGATCAAGACAAGAAAGGGTGCGAGTGCGAGAGTCCACATGGGTGGCCTCACCAGAATTCAGAAGAGACAGGGAAGAAGAGACGACGAACGGTTCAAGGCGGCGGCTTCGGGTGTTTGTTAGAACATCACCCCAGAAGTTATGTGGACAGTTAAAATCACGCAACAGGAGCACCGGCTCTGGCAAGGAGTCCAGTAGGTGCTTAAGATCAGGAAGAGAAAGCGGGACATTTGGAGGGAGATAAATGGAACAGACTGTATACCATTTACTCACAAAGACACGAGCCGCAGAACATTGGAGAGGCGATGAAAAAAGTAGGGGGACGAAGGGAACATCAGAACGAATCAAGAGAGCAGTAGAGTTATGGGCCCCAGCAAGAGGGGGGGGGGAGAAAGAAAGGAATAACCAGGAAAGTGACCAGGACGAGCACCAAGCATTGGTTCCTGGAGACAAACACAAAGTGGCGTAAACTGTGTAATTAGAAGTTGGAGTTCATGGAAGTTGGCATAAAATCCACGAATATCCCACTGAAGAATAGACATTATCAAAAAGAGGCAGGACAGCAACAGAGAACAATGAAGAAACAAAGGTAAAGAAGCACACAACGTATTAAATAAGCTCAGGATCAGGATCAGGGTCAGCTAAGTCAGAGTTAGTGGGCATGAGTAAACTTAGTAAGGATGAATGCACCTCGGATGCATTTCCGATGGTTCCTTTCATATAAAAGGGGTGACGCCGAGGAAAACAAGACTCGCGTCCCTACCAAAACAAAACAAACACGACAGACCAGAGGCAGATGGACAGGGTTCGGAGGAGGAGACAACTGAGAGGGGCGGTCAAGGACAGCAGGAGGAGTGGGGGGGGGGGGGGGGCAGAAACCGGGGAGCGCACCTCAGCAAGGGCAGCAACTGAGAGGGAATTGGGGGGTAAAGAAACCTCCATATCTGGGACAGGGGGTCCGACCACCGAAATGGAAGGGGGCAGAGTGAAAGAGTCAGAGGGAGGGGGTGAGGAAGAAAGCGATACCTTCTAACCTGCCGGGGAGGACGAAGGAGAGGATCCAGGCTTACTTTTTTGACTCAAAGACAGACGTTCCAGCAACAACGTACTGGGCAACAGGCTCAAGCGTCTCAACAGGAGAAGAGGAACGGGAGCGAACAACAGGAAGATTGTTGGGAGGATGATGACAACAGCCTGGACAGACAGGTGGCATGGAGTTTCAAGAGACTGGGGGGGAGGGATGGGAAGAAGGATCGGGGGGGGGGGGGTTAGATGGGAAAAAAGACACAGGAGACATGGCAAACTGGGTAGGAATGGGGGCGGGAAACTCTAGATGGAGAATCAGGAGGGGGACCCATTAGGACAGAAGTAAAGAAACAGGGGAGGAGGCGGTGGGCATGTCCGAGTCTAAGGCCTGAAAACGGTTGTGAGACTGAGTAAGGTGGGAAGGACGAGGAGAGGTAGAACGCAACACACGAACGTAGGATACGCCAGCGAAAGAGGTGAGACGGCGAACTTGGCGCCTCGCTTCAGGAAAAGACAAACGATCCCGGTGTTTCAAGTTGAGGACGGCTTCCTCAGTTCTGTAGTGTATACACGGGCGGGAGAAGGTAGGGTTGGGCCTCACCGCAATTGAGGCAGCGAGCCTGGGGAGAAGTGCACTCTGAAGAGTGCATTGGAGAAGAGTGATCATCGGCCCCACACATGGGGCATAGATATACAGTACTTATGAATTTGAGGACACCCTGCCGTCTTCCAGCACTTATTGCAGTCTAGGAGAGGGAATGTACTCCTGAACGTAGCATCTGGCACCAGCAAGAATTGCAGAGGGTGGAAGGGTCCTACTATCAAAGGTGATTTTCACATCTCGAAGGAGCTGACGGCGACGACCACAAAAGGGTCGAGTGAACATGTCTACTTGGAGGACAGGAAGGCCTTGGGCTTCGTGGATATGTTTAATATCCACGTGGATATTAAACTTTTAGGTCCCTAACACCAGTTGCAACATGGTGTGGGAGGAGAACAGTGCCAACATTGGCCTTTAACTGAGCGTTTTTTGAAACCCGAACAGGGGTCTCCCCAATGCCGGACGACACAACTAAGCGAGTAGCTGCATCTTGAGAAGGAGCAGCGATGACACGCGTACCGATACGGGTGGGGTTAAAAGTAACAAGAGGCATCTATCGAATCAACAAGGTGTTTATTAAGGAAGAAATCGTCAGGTGTAGAATCCAGATAATTGAGATCAAAGTATTTAGCCCACGTAGCAGGACTAAATAAGGCATGGTACGTATTATTATGGGAAGGGATTGTGCGAGAGCGGCCATGGCGGGGACGGCGGTGAGAACAAGAAGAGAGAGAGAGAGAGAGAGAGAGAGAGAGAGAGAGAGAGAGAGAGAGAGAGAGAGAGAGAGAGAGAGAGAGAGAGAGAGAGAGAGAGAGAGAGAGAGAGAGAGGTTAAAAGGCACACTAGTAGTCACAATGAGAGACGGAGCCGTGCTAGGGGACGAGGTGGTCACCACTGGCGGCTTGGGAGGTCGACCCTGCCACAGAGGAGGGAGGGGAGTGGGGGGAGTAGTCCGGTCTGGGCCCAATGTAGCGGGGGCTACAGACCCCAGTCTTGCATCCCAGTCTGACTGAGGGGGGCCTGGTCGTTCACCCCGTGAGCCTGGGTAAGAGAGGTCGTGTCAGTATCCATATATCATGTATTTTAAA